>NC_087161.1:9027500-9082500 GCF_035594125.1 Scylla paramamosain
TTAAGTAGGCTTATTTTAATTCAAATTTTTGTTGCTCCCGGCCAGTGGCTGTCATATATATATATATATATATATATATATATATATATATATATATATATATATATATATATATATATATATATATATATATATATATATATATATATATATATATATATATACAGCCACGTGGCTGCGTGGCTACAGTATATAGGACCGGTAGCGTGTCTGAGAACCTCCGCGGAAACCCCCTTTCACATGGGGCAATTTAGAAGCGTCGCTCAATACGCCATGAGAAGCATTTCAGCATCACTTCTCTCTCGAGTCGGTGGTATATATATATATATATATATATATATATATATATATATATATATATATATATATATATATATATATATATATATATATATATATATATATATATATATATATAAACGTTGTGTGTGTGTGTGTGTGTGTGTGTGTGTGTGTGTGTGTGTGTGTGTGTGTGTGTGTGTGTGTGTGTGTGTGTGCGCGCGTGCGCGTGCGCCCGGATGAGTGGGTCAATAGAAGGGATCTAACCCCGTTAAGCTGCAAAGAGATTCATTTTAACCCAAATGTTTCCTGAGCTAAGCTCGGTATGAAGGTGCCTCAGAGGATGTGGCGAGAGAGAGAGAGAGAGAGAGAGAGAGAGAGAGAGAGAGAGAGAGAGAGAGAGAGAGAGAGAGAGAGAGAGAGAGAGAGAGAGAGAGAGAGAGAGAGAGAGAGAGAGAGAGAGAGAGAGTTGCATCGAAAAACAGGCCATAACAGAACTTGCGGTCCTCACGAGGTGACCTGACCTAGGACTACTAAGATGACAGTAGAAGAAAAGAATAGGAAAGCAGAAGGCTCTCTCCCAACCCTGCACTCCCTCCGGCGTAAGCCGTACAGGAAAACAGGTCGAAAAGAAATACCTTACGCGGTTAGAGAAGGAAAACCCCGATGGAAATTTTATAGGAAGAAAATAGATGAAATAGGGTGCCCCAATTTCCTGAAGGCAAGGAGGTTAATCACTAACAAATAGACGCTGTTAGCCGCAGATTGCAGGCAAAATATTCATCAAGACGGTGTTTAAAAGTTTCTATGGTGTTGCAGTCCATCACGTCTCGAAGAAGCCCATTCCATAGATTTACTACTCGGTAATTTTTTTTATTTTTTTTTATTCGTGAGATGTGAATGATTTCCTACAACTTTGCAACCATTTCCTTGTGTGCAATTTGAAGTCTATCGTGAAATATTTACTGCAGTCCATGTTATCAATGCCATTGATGATTTTAAACACCTGTATTAAGTCGCCTCTTAGTCTTCTTTGTGTTAATGGGAATAAATCTAATTCCTTAATACGCTCTTCGTATGATTTGTTTCTTAGGATTGGTATAATTTTTGTTAATACTGTACGCTGAACTCGTTCTAATTTATCAATGTCTTTCTGTTAAAAGGGGCACCATGCTTCAACGCAATATTCCAAAAGGGAACGGACTAAAGAGTTGTAGAAAGTGATTATTGTATCCTTAGATTTATATTCAAAAGATCTGCCGATTAAGCCAATTATTATATTGCTTTCTTTACGACTTCTGAACATTGCCGGCTATATTTTAAGCTACTCGATATTGTTACTCCTAAATCAATTTCGCTGTCAACAATTTTAATTTGGGTACTATTTAGAATATATTTTGCTTTCTCGTTTCTATACCATATGTGAAGCACTTTGCACTTATCTACATTAAAACTCATTTGCCAGGTTTGTCCCACTCTGACAATTTGTCTAGATTTTTCTCCATTTCTATTACTTGTTCGTTAGACTACGGAATTCGCTACTTTGGTGTCATCAGCAAACTTCGATTTTATACTGGTAGCACCCTCATCTGTGTCGTTTATATAAACAAGGAAGAGAGCAGGCCCTAAGACTGATCCCTGTGTCACCCCGCTGGTTACGTTAGTCCACTTGGATGCTTTTCCATTTATTTCAACTCTTTGTTTACGGTTGTTTAACCAGTTTTCTACCCATCTCAGTACGTCGCCTTGGATATCGTGTGATTTTAGTTTAATAAGTAAACGTTTGTGGGGTGACTTTGTCAAAGGCCTTTTGAAAATCAAGATATATCTATCGCTTTACTCTCGTTATAATGGTTGAGAATATCACAGAAGAAATCTATGAGGTTCGTCAAACAAGAGCGTTTGTTGCGGAAGCTGTGCTGAATAATTTTAAGTAAGTTGTTTTCTTCTAAGTGATTAACGAGTTTATCTCTTATTAGTGTTTAAAACATTTTGCATACGACTGAGATTATGCTAATAGGCAGGTAATTACATGGTAAAGATTTCCTGCCTTTTTTGAAAACCGGAGTTACGTTAGCAAGCTTCCACTCAACAGGCATTGTACCGGACTACAGGGATTTGTTGAAGAATACGGTCAGTGATTTAACTAATTCGGATTTTGCATCTTTTAAGATGAGGGATGAGATCGTGTCAGGCCCGGGTAACTTGCTTACTTTAAATTTATAGATTCATTTTGACACGTCACGTTCTGTTATATTGATGCTACTTAGGACGTCGTTGTTATTATTTTGGACTGCTGGCGCCGTTGGGATGTCATTGAGGTCTGCTGTGAATACTGAGGCACTGAAAGTGTTTAGAATGTTACTATTTTGCTCCTCGTCGTTGGCGTAATCTCCATTTTCGTCAATTATGGGTCCAATAGTTGAAGTAATCACTCTCTTTTCCCTGATAAAGCTATAAAATGCCTTCGGATTCGTTTTATTCTGGTTCCCAACATGTAACTCGGTGTACCTTCTGCTGTCTTTGATTAACTTCTTTCCTTTTCGTCTTAACTCAACGAATTTAGCGTGTTCTTCGTTATTACTAAAAGATTTTAATCTATTATGTGCATCCCTCTTTGCGCGCAAGCATTCAGCTATTTGTGAGTTCCACCACTTAAGCTTCATGTTTTTAGTGGGACGACGATTTTTCATAGGTACGTATTCCTGCACTGCTTTTAAGTATCTATCCATTAAAAAAAAAAAAATTCAGTCAGCATTAATATCTGTGGTGGTAGTCAGGAACTTTTCCTTTGCTTATATTTCACTCGTTAGCCATGAAGTTTATAATGAAGGTGATTGTGCAGTGGTCACTATTACTTAACTCTTCGGCGACATTCGGGGAGGGAGAGAGAGAGAGAGAGAGAGAGAGAGAGAGAGAGAGAGAGAGAGAGAGAGAGAGAGAGAGAGAGAGAGAGAGAGAGAGAGAGAGAGAGAGAGAGAGAGAGAGATTGTATATGTACGCAATGTTACTTTTCTGCACAGATTGATTATTAGCTTTATCACCAAATAACGATTATCACTTTATTAATATCTTGTCATAGTGCTTCTCTTACTCGTTTTAGTTTCCGTTCTCATCTCTTCCTCTCCTTTTCCTCTTCCTCCATCTCCTTTTCTTCTTGTTCCTGTTCCTCCTCCATCTCCGCCCTGATCCCACGCTCTACATCTCCTCAGGCTCTTCATTATTTTTATTCCCACCAGGGTCTCCATTCTCTCTCTCTCTCTCTCTCTCTCTCTCTCTCTCTCTCTCTCTCTCTCTCTCTCTCTCTCTCTCTCTCTCTCTCGTTCCCTATATGCCTGATTCCATTTTTCTCCACAGTCTCATTTTCCTCCGTGATTTTTCTTTCTCTCCTTTTATTTTAATTTTCACTTAAATATTTTCTTCCCTCATTCCTCTTTGTTTACTTTCTCTTTATCCGATTTTTAGTCCTTGCTCTGTAACCCTCCTACTCTGGCTACTCTATTGTTGCAGTAGTTGACAGGCACTCTTCTAAACTTATGATTAATGGTGTTTCACAGGGTTCTGTTCTATCACCCACTCTCATTCTATTAATAGTAAATAGGTTGACTTCTCAGTTAAACTTCCTGCTCTATTCACTCATGCTGATAGTGTTATCCGGCATTTCTTAACACCAGTGGCCTTGCTATAGAATGTGTGCACAACAGTCTAGAGTGGATGCCATGGAACTGAGTTATTTGAAATGGGCACGTAGAGATTAGGTGGGATGATGGTACTACCATCCAAAAGAAGATGGTGACTGTCTTCTTCCTCAAATGATGGTGGTGATGCTGCTTCTTCCTCTTATTCGTCTGATGGTGGTGATGTTTCTTCTTCCTCTGAGGATGGAGCTGTGTTTTTTTTTTTTTTTCCTCTGAAGATAGTGCTACTGCTTCTTCTAATAGTGGTGCTGCTTCTTCTTTCTCTGATGGTGGTTAAGATGATGCTTATTCTTCCTCCTCTAATGGTGGTGGTGCTGATGCTTCTTTTTCTTATTCGTCTGATGGTGGTGGTGTTTTTTCTTCCTGGTGGTGGTGGTGGTGGTGGTGGTGGTAGTGGTGGTGGTGCTGCTGCTGCTACCACTTCCTCTTCTCCTTCTTCTTCTTCTTCTTCTTCTTCTTCTTCTTCTTCTTTTTCTTTTTCTTCTTCTGATGGTGGTAGTGCTGTTTCTTCTTCTTCCTTTGATTGTGGTAGTGCTGCTTCTTCTTCCTCTGATGGTGGTGGTGGTCGTACTCCTTTTTCTTCTTCCTCTGATGGTAGTGATGTGGTGCTGCTTCATTTTCTTTTTCGTCTGATGATGGCGATGCTGCTTTTTCTTCTTCTTTCTCTAATGGTGCTGATGGCGGTGATGCTCCTTCTTTTTCTTTTCTTCCTCTGACGATGGTGGTGGTGCTTCTTCTTTTTCCTCTGATAATTGGTGTGGTGACTCGTCCTCTGTTACAGGTGGTAGTGGTGCTGACGTTTCTTTTAATCTCTCAGATGGTGGTGCTTTTTCTTCCTTTGGTGGTGCTACTTCTTCTTCCTCCTTAGATAGTGATGGCGGTGTTTCTTCTTCCTCTGGTGGTGGTGGTAGTGGTGGTGATGGAGGTGCCTCTTCTTCTTCTTCTTCTTTTTCTTCTTCTTCTTCTTCTTCTTCTTCTTCGTCGTCGTCGTCGTCGTCGTCGTCGTCGTCGTCGTAGTCGTCGTTGTCGTCGTCATCGTCGTCGTCGTTTTCCTCTAATGTTAGTGGTGGTGCTTCTTCTTCTTCTTCTTCTTTTTCCTCTGATAGTGATGATGCTGCTTTTTCTTTTTTTTCCTTCTTCCTCTGATGGTGTTGCTACTTTTTCTTTCTTTGATGGTGGTGGTGCTGTTTCTTCTTCCTCTCATTGTGATGGTGGTGCTACTTCTACTTCTTCCTTTGATGGTGGTTGTAGCCGCACTGACAGTTCTCCAGTTATTAGATCTGTTTTACTGATCACGCCCCTCATCGTAGGATAAAGGAAAGGCAATTCTCTCTCTGACATTTGATGATGAAGTAGTTGTGACCGCAAGAACTACAAAGAAGTTTTCGGTCCCTCATAAAATAGCATATGCACTAGTACAAAAACACTCTAAACATATTACATTACTCATAGACAGCATAATTTATACAGTCAACTTGACACTATGACCTTTAGTTTCTGCTATAGAAAAATAATATATATATATATATATATATATATATATATATATATATATATATATATATATATATATATATATATATATATATATATATATATATATATATATATTTTAATGTAGGAAGGACACTGGCCAAGGGCAACAAAAATCCAATAAAAAATTATGCCCACTGAAATGCCAGTCCCATAAAAGGGTCAAAGCAGTGGTCAAAAATTGATGAATATCAAGTGTCTTGAAACCTCCCTCTTGAAGGAATTCAAGTCATAGGAAGATGGAAATACAGAAGCAGGCAGGGAGTTCAAGAGTTTACCAGAGAAAGGGATGAATGATTGAGAATACTGGTTAACTCTTGCGTTAGACAGGTGGACAGAATAGGGGTGAGAGAAAGAAGAAAGTCTTGTGCAGCGAGGCCGCGGAAGGAGGGGAGGCATGCAGTCAGCAAGATCAGAAGAGCAGTTAGCATGAAAATAGCGGTAGAAGACAGCTAGATATGCAACATTGCGGCGGTGAGAGAGGCTGAAGACAGTCAGTTAGAGGAGAGGAGTTGATGAGACGAAAAGCTTTTGATTCCACCCTGTCTAGAAGAGCAGTATGAGTGGAACCCCCCCAGACATGTGAAGCATACTCCATACATGGACGGATAAGGCCCTTGTACAGAGTTAGCAGCTGGGGGGGGGGGGTGAGAAAAACTGGCGGAGACGTCTCAGAACACCTAACTTCATAGAAGCTGTTTTAGCTAGAGATGAGATGTGAAGTTTCCAGTTCAGATTATAAGTAAACCACAGACCGAGGATGTTCAGTGTAGAAGAGGGGGACAGTTGATTGTCATTGAAGAAGAGGGGATAGTTGTCTGGAAGGTTGTGTCGAGCTGATAGATGGAGGAATTGAGTTTTTGAGGCATTGAACAATATCGAGTTTGATCTGCCCCAATCAGAAATTTTAGAAAAATCAGAAGTCAAGCGTTCTGTAGCTTCCCTGCGTGATATGTTTACCTCCTGAAGGGTTGGACGTCTATGAAAAGACGTGGAAAAGTGCAGGGTGGTATCATCAGCGTAGGAGTGGATAGGACAAGAAGTTTGGTTTAGAAGATCATTAATGAATAGTAAGAAGAGAGTGGGTGACAGGACAGAACCCTGAGGAACACCACTGTTAATAGATTTAGGAGAAGAACAGTGACCGTCTACCACAGCAGCAATAGAACGGTCAGAAAGGAAACTTGAGATGAAGTTACAGAGAGAACGATAGAAACCGTAGGAGGGTAGTTTGGAAATCAAAGCTTTGTGCCAGACTCTATCAAAAGCTTTTGATATGTCCAAAGCAACAGCAAAAGTTTCACCAAAATCTGTAAAAGAGGATGACCAAGACTCAGTGAGGAAAGTCAGAAGATCACCAGTAGAGCGGCCTTGACGGAACCCATACTGGCGATCAGAGAGAAGATTGTGAAGTGATTTACCTCAGTCACCTACCTGTCCGTATTCGTGAGGCCACGTCAAATCAGGGAGTGACGCTTGCAGGCTACAAGTGGGTGAACCGCACCCTCCTAACAAGTAAGCATCGATTCGAGGCTTTACATAGAATTTAAAACTAATACGTCCGTACATCACACATGTTTTCATACAAATAATAAGTTATTAAACATTTCACTTTGAATTATAAAGGAATAATGATGTTAGGCACATACACATTAATATGACTCCCTTAAATAATGTAACAATTTACCTTAAAATTAACACTGGCACACACAAGTAATAAGCACTTTTGTTACACTAACTCCTTGGCGGGGATGCTCTGTTCTACATTATGTATCACTTTCTAACAGCAATGCTACACTATGTATTGAGCTTTCTATGATGGCCCTGCTGTCTTTTGTGCGTTTTCCCTGGTTGTCACGATTACAATCTGTCAAGAATACAGTCTGACATCAAGACCTTAACTATTCTTAACAGGCCATCATGATCAGTATATGCTTCTGTTATTCTTCCTAGCTTCCACTGCTTTCTCTCTACATTCTCTTAATTTACAATAACTATATCATTTGCACCGAGATTTATCTTTCGTGTTATCCACTTATTTCTAAGCTGCAGGAACTGCACATATTCCATTCTCCACCTGGACCAGAACTATGTGAGAAGTTCAAGGTAATACATTTGTTGTCTGAGAAGAATTTATGAAGGTTAAAACTGTCCTTGTAACATAAATCTTTGCTCTGTTGAATAAGAGTGGCTGGCCGCTTCATTCAGGCCATCATCAACATTAAAGTTTTTTTTTTTTGTCACAAATTTGGCTGCATTAAATCCATTAAAATTAAATGCATTAAATTAAATTAAAGTGTACAAATCCATTTAATGCCAGGTCCCACAAAGAATTACAAACAGAAAAATCAAATAATGGAGGATAAGTGTGACTTCTCTTCGTGAGCTATTTGATTCCTGAAAGGTAGGACGTCTGCTAAAAGACATGGAAAAGTGTAGGATGATATCATCAGCGTAGGAATGGATAGGATACGAAGTTTGGTTTACAAGATCATTGATAAATAATAGGAAGAGTTCGTGGCAGGACAGAACCCAGAGGAACACCATTGTTAATAGACTTAGAAGAACAATGACTGTAGCAATAAAACGGTGAGAGGAAACTTGAGATGAAGTTACAGAGAGAAGTTTATAAGCCGTACGAGGATAGATTAAAAATCAAAGCTTTGTGCCAGACTCTATCAAAAGCTTTTGATATGTCTAAAGCAACAGCGAAAGTTTCACCAAAACCCCTAAAAGAGAATGACCAACAGATTCAGTAAGGAAAGCCAGATCACCAGTAGAGCAGCGGCCTCGATGGAACCCATACTGGCGATCAGATAGAAAACTGTAAAGTGTTACATATTTAAGAATCTTCCTGTTGAGAATAAATTAAAAAACTTTAGAGAGGCAGAACATTAAAGCAATAGGACGGTAGTTTGAAGAAATACAACGGTCATCCTTTTTAGGAATAGGTTGAATGTAGGCAAATTTCCAGCAAGAAGGAAATGTAGATGATGATAGACTGAGTTGGAAGAGTTTGAATAGGCAAGGTGCAACCACGGAGGCACAGTTTCAGAGAACAATAGAAGGGACCCCATCAGGTTCATAAGTCTTCCAAGAGTTAAGGCCAGCAAGGGCATGGAAATCATCACTGCGAAGAATCTTAATGGGTAACATGAAGTAGTCAGAGGGAAGAGAGGGAGGAACAAACCCTGAATCATCCAAGATGGAATTTTCAGCAAACGTTTAAGCGAAGAGTTCAGCTTTAGAGATAGATGAGATGGCAATGGTTCAGTCAGGTTGAAATAAGGGAGGGAAAGACAAAGATGTAAATATATTAGAGATGTTTTTAGCTAGGTGCCGGAAATCAAGAGGGGAGTTAAATTTTGAAAGATCTTGACACTTTCTATTAATGAAGGAGTTTTAGAACAGTTTGAGAACAGACTTGGCATGATTCCATGGAGATATATAAAGATCATGAAATGCAGGTGAAAGAGAGCTGAGGTACTTTTTTGTGGGCCACCTCTCTATTATGTATGACACGAGAACAAGTTGTGTTAAACCAAGGTTTAGAAGCTTTAAGGCGTGAGAAAGAGTGAAGAATGTACGCCTCCATGCCAGACACGATCACTTCTGTTATGCACTCAGCACACAGAACTGGATGTTGTGTTTATGTGCGCAACGACTTTACCTGCTCTCGTGCCAGTAGCCACTTCTCTCTCCCCTCCTACTTACTCTATCCTCATTTATAATTTTAGAGCTGGATGTTGCGTCTATATGCTCTCATGCACATGCTCGTGAATCTTCCAAATTTTCCACCGTCTACCTAAGACTATAAAGTCACTCTCAAACAGCATTTATCTGTGCTGTTATAGGAGGAGGCAGTAAGCACCTGCCGAAACGATAATTACTCCCAGTGAGGTCTAAAGCACTGGATCAGGTGGTGGTGTGAACTTATCATTAAACCCAGCTGTGACCTCACTGAACGTTTCCCTTTGTGTCTCACAACACAAGGGGGAAGTCACAGCCTGCCCTCTTTCTCCACGCAAAACTACAAGCACCTAATAACACACACACCCTTCACTCAAAATTTCAAAATCATCATGGCGACTCCCACACCAGCCTCGGAGTCCCCATCTGAGGAGGGGACCACAAATGTCCCCAGGTCGGACTGCCCTTCTGACAACGACCCTAAGTGTCTTGACACCCCCCCCCTCAACTTTTTCTTCATAACTTCTGCAACATTCGCGGTCTAAGATCTAATTTTCAATCTGTAGAACACCACCTCTCCCCTTCTAAACCTCATCTTCTTTTCCTCACTCAGGTGTCTGAGGCAACTGACAGTAGCCCTTTTTCTGTTCCCTCCTAGTTTCTTTATCCTCATTTTTAATCCAAAGCTGGATGTTGCGTTTATGTGCGCAACGACTTAACCTGCTCTCGTGCCCATGCTCTTGAATCTTCCAAGTTTTCCACCATCTGGCTACGACTACAGAGTCACTCTCAAACTAAATTTATCTGTGCCTTATACCTCTCACCTAACTCCCCTGACTATACGAAATTCTTTGCCTACTTAACTTCCAGAGTGGAGTACATTCTGACTCTCTTCCCTTTCGCAGAGATCTCCGTTCTTGGAGACTTCAGTGTTCATCACCAGCTTTGGCTTCCCTCTCCTTTCATTGACCATCCTGGTGAACTAACCTTTTAACTTTGCCATCAACCACGACCTAGAGCAATAGGTGCAACACTTTATTCGTATTTCTGCCAATCTTGGAGATATTCCCAACATTCTTGACCGTTTCCTAATCTCTAATCCTGTTGCTTATGCTGTTACCCTCTCTTCTCCACTGGGCTCCTCCGATCCCAACCTCATATCTATATCTTATCCTATCGCTCCAGTCCCTCCCCAGGATCCCCCTCAGCGGAGGTGCCTTTGGCATTTTGCCGCTGCTAGTTGGTAAGACCTGAGGAGATATTTTACTGATTTTCCTTGAAATGACTACTCCTTTCATATCAGAGACCCATCTCTGTTTGCCGAGCGCATAGCAAGGTTGATACTGTCTGGCATGGAGGCGTACATTCCTCACTTTTTTTTTCTCGACCTAAATCTTCTAAACCTTGGTTTAACACAGCTTGTTCTCGTGCTCTACATGATAAAGAGGTGGCCCACAAAAGTTACTTAAGCCTTCCATCACCAGAATCTTATGCACTTTATATTTCTGCCCGGAACCATGCTAAGTCTGTTCTCCAACTAGCCAAAAAACTCCTTCATTAACATAAAGTGTCAAAACCTTTCAAGATCTAACTCCCCTCTTATCTCCAATAACTATCTCCAATATCTCCAATAACTTTGCTTCTTCTTTCCCTCCTTTATTTCAGCCAGATGGTACCACTGCTATCACATCTATTTCTAAAGTTGAACTCTTCGCTGAAACCTTTGTTAAAAACTCTACCTTGGATGATTCTGTGCTTGTTCCTCCCTCTCCTCCACCCTCTGAGTATTTCGTGCCACATATTAAAATTCTTCGCAATGATGTTTTCCATGCCCCTGCTGGCCTAAATCCTCGGAAAGCTTATGGACCTGATGGGGTCCCTCCTTTTGTTCTCCGAAACTGTGCCTCCGTGCTTGCACCTTGCCTAGTCAAACTCTTTCAGCTCTGTCTGTCAACATCTACCTTTCCTTCTAGCTGGAAGTTTGCTTACATTCAGCCTGTTCCTAAAAAGGTTGACCGTTCTAATCCCACAAACTATCGTCTTATTGCTTTAATTTCCTGCCTATCTAATCTATATATTTCTAATCTATCTATCTAATCTAGTCTATCTAGTCTAACTATCTATTTCCTGCATCTCTAGCTGTTTTCTACCGCTATTTTCATGCTAACTGCTCTTCTGATCTTGCTAACTGCATGCTTCCCCTCCTCCCGCGGCCTCGCTGCACAAGACTTTCTTCTTTCTCTCACCCCTATTCTGTCCACCTTTCTAACGCAAGAGTTAACCAGTATTCTCAATCATTCATCCCTTTCTCTGGTAAACTCTGGAACTACCTACCTGCTTCTGTATTTCTACCTTCCTATGACTTGAATTCCTTCAAGAGGAAGGTTTGAAGACACTTATTCATCAATTTTTGACTACTGCTTTGACCCTTTTATGGGACTGGCATTGCAGTGGGCATTTTTTTTTTATTTGATTTTTATTGCCCTTGGCCAGTGTCCCTCCTACATAAAAAAAAAAAAAATATATATATATATATATATATATATATATATATATATATATATATATATATATATATATATATATATATATATATATATATATATATATATATATATATATATATATATATATATATATATATATATATATATATATATATATATATATATATATATAATTTTATTAATATTATTATTTTTCCTTTTTTTCGTGTTTCCTAGGCTCCCTCAGGAATAACAAGTGAGTAGTGTGTTTCAGTGCTACTTGGCAACACTGCAAAATCTGAAAATGCTGTTAACGCTGGTCCATTATGGTGAGAGGCTGATGGCCAGTTTATTAACTTTCTCAGTAATCATCAACTGTGATGATTCCTAAATCTCTCCCAAACAATACGAGTATGTTTGCCTTTGTACACTCACCATCAGAATTTAGATACATTAACATTTTGATAGCATCTTTTGCCCTCACACCTGTATACTTGTTTAAATAGGCAAGCCTCTCTGCCCTACTAAAAGTTCTAGATTCTATATAATTTTCAAAGTTTTCATCCAAATTTGAAACTGCACGGGTTCTCCACTAAAAGTGCTAGGTACTATTGGAGGGAGTTCCATTCGTGACCAGGTACATTAATTGCAAACTTTCCCGCAGGATGGGAAGGAGTTTGACAAATCTGTCTTACATTATCATTAGGCTTGTTTGCATTATAAGTGGGTTTACACGAAAATGATACAAATCTTTTGAGCTGTTAGTTGACATTAATTGTTTGAGGTTCACTAACTATTTGTCTATTTTTTTTTTTTTTTTTATGTAGGAAGGACACTGGCCAAGGGCAATAAAAATCCAATAAAAAAATATGCCCACTGAAATGCCAGTCCCATAAAAGGGTCAAAGCAGTGGTAAAAAATTGATGAATAAGTGTCTTGAAACCTCCCTCTTGTGTTAGCACATAGTGTAGGGAACCATTGTAACTGTAGGTTCGAACCTTCTAGAAGCATAAGTGGAAATTTCCTATTCTGACGCCCGCTGGGAGTAGTGTCTAATTACTGTTTCTTCTCCTAGTTTACTGGTAAATATTAAGATAGGAATAACTATTATATGCAATAATAAAATAATAATTAATAACTGTAAATGTTAAACTATATAAATAGGCAATAGGTAGATAGAATAACTCATATGTGAAATATGATCCTGTGAAACCTATCACCTACGATGTCACGTGATCACAAGCGCCGCACCTTGAGGAACGCCGCATTGCCCCGGGCAGTTGGGTGGAGAGCTCCGATCTGGCCAGCTGGGTGTGCGCGGTGCGCTGTGTCCTGTGTGCGTGTGAACTCTGCCACGAACAATTGCACTAAGACTACACCCTGAGTCTTTCCCACAAGTGTGTACCTTTGGTGTATAAGGCAGGGAAATAAGTGCAAGTGACAGTGTATAAGTGACTTTATTGTGGTGACAAGAACAGTGACAGACAGACTACATATCCTTGTGCTGAGATTCAGTTTCTTGGGCTCAGTACTTAAGTGGTATTGTATGTAAACTGTAAATATATATCTACAAACTCAAAAAGGGGGTTTTCCTAATTACCTGGGTATCAAAAGACAGTGATTTGCCTTTTACCGCTCGAAGGCTCTACCAATGCGGTGTTAAATAAACAGTAACACTACGCCCTGCATCCTAAATAGCATTCCATAAATGGTGATGCTAATAAAAAGGATAACATAAAAATGGTGTCACAGCTAATGGGATACGAAAACTACAAATAAGCTGTCATAATACCCAGAAAACCCTTAAAAAAAAAAAAATTTCTTTAGTGAAACGAGACGAAACATTCTGGTGAGCGAATTCTTGTGGCTAAAGGGTAGAGCGAAGTGGTAGTGGAGAGCGCTTGGACGTGGATGTTTACACACTTCAGCAGGAAACACCGGAGGGTCGCCCTGCTGAGGTCAGCAACCAGCAGCCAGGAGCAGCAGCCGGAAGACACAACAACCGCCAAGGCGCCTCACCACTCGCTCCCCAAAGTCCCCTCACCGCTCGTCACGTTCACAGAGAAGTATAACTTGTCACTACAACCACAACCCATAACGCACACACGCGCACGCACGTCTTATATTCACACCCTCTACTTAATCACTGGCTGCGACTGAGGAGTTGATTATATATCACTCAGTCAAGGAGTAGCTCTCAGATTTCTGCATAATTCCAGAGACACGCAGCGGTTGCAGGGACTGCAAGTGGCGATGTACTAACGGCTCGAGACTACAGAGGTGCCGTGACGTCGGAACTTCCTTACCAGACGGTCTGACGCCGTCAAGGTCTGCCCTGAGTAGCCAACTGTAACCTGGAGAGGGACGGAGAAGAGGACTATTCTTCCCCTCATTGCAGAAGAAATTACACTCACACCTTAGGTGAGACCATGCACTGAGCTGACATTACATTATACACTACATAATTAAAATATAAATTACATCCTTTAATTATATTGGGATGGTGAATGTGACTCTCACGTTTTCTTAGCTTGATTAATGGGCTATGTGAGTAAAGTCAAGTGTAAAATTGCAGCTCTTAATTAATGTTGTATGTCTCATATCATTATGTTTTCTTCCTCTACTTATTCCCTTAATTAAGGAACTTTGAAAGCTTCTTTAAGGGCAGTGTAGAAAACATAAAATAAATATAATAATAATATACATTTGTTAAATGATTAATGATTATTCATGGCAGAAAGCAAAAGGGATAAACTAAATAAAGAATATGAGAAGCTTTGCGAGCTGGATAATAACATTAAAATAGAAGGCGCTGATGACAGTAGTGATGATAGCGGGAATTCAGGTGAAGAAAATCTTCGGACACTGAGAAGTGGTATTCAGCACCCGAGAGTTTCACCTACTGATACTAATCCTTCTGTATCGCAGCTTTCTTCTTCCTTTCAACTAATCATGAGTAATCCAACCACATCTGGTACGGGTGGATCTTCACCACCGCCCGCACCTCAAACTCACACTAATGCACCAATCAAATTGTTACAAACCTCGGTATCGGTTCGAGCGTTCACAGGCACAGAAGGTGATTACAGTGCACGTGATTTTCTCGAACACTGTGAAAATGTAATGAGAAATTCATGCATCGTAGACGACGCGGATAAGATTGCATTTGTCCGTTCACGTCTTGAACCAGGATCTCCAGCAGGGAGAGGAATGGTCGCAAGTGCATTCGCTAAACCCATCCGGAAAAATGACTATGGTTCTTTCCGTACCAACTTCTTGATAATCTTTGCAGGAGAAGCCTATCGTAGTCTCGTAAAAGGAGTCAGTAATGCTGTGAGGAGCTTAATAGCCGATGTAGCTTCCTTAAACTTGCTTGAGAGTCAAGTGCTTGCTTATCGTATCACGGAGGACTTCGACAAGTATCTAAGAGACAATGGGTGGAATGAAGGAGGGTACATTTCAATGGAAAACCATAATAAGTTCATTGAATTCTTCATCTACATGCTGTCTGTAAAAGGAGAGTGCCGAGAAAGCGCAACATCCCTTGATTACAAACCTACCGAAGACCTGCTTGACTTTGTACAAAGACACAAAACAAAGCTTGAAGAAAAGGGCAACAAGGCTCTTACTATAGGTGCAACTCAAGCAGAACGAGCAGATGAAGGTGAACCTTCTTACGCAGCAGTGGCAGCCGCTCATAAAGGGGGCGTTACTTGCCAATACTGTCAGCGAGAGGGACATACAATTAACAGATGTTATCTCAAAAGGAAAGAGAAACGTCAAAGAAAGAAATCTGAAGCCGTTGATGGCCAAGAAAATTACAAAAGTAATAGTAATAAGGGGCAGCAGTCTGAAAACTTGTCGCGAAATCAGCGAAAACCAACCAAAATGGCCAACACCGCTTCAGGAAACAACAATGATAGCGAGTTGTCGCGAGGCGCCGGAAGTAGTGCTCCTTTCTGTACTCTTCATCAGTGCACTGGACACTCCACCGAAGAGTGTTACTCATTTCTCAGTCTTCAGAAAAAAATGAGAAAACTTCGTGGAGCTAGCGCAACACAGTCGGGGGAAGCCGCGCGCCCCATGAAACACAAACCAGGATAGAAAACCATCGCAGGAATCAAAAGACTACAGATCAGGCAGATGATAGTGCTCTACGTGAGTCTTTAATAGCTGCTTGCAGTCAGACCAGCGTAATGGTTCTACCTACAAAAGTAGGACCTGTGAAGGCTTCTTTTGCGGTAGATACGGGCGCTTCTGTAAATGTCCTCTCTGAAAGAGCGTATTTGGCATTAAAACGCGCGTCACGTGGAAGCCGATGGCCTCTCAGGCAAAATGATAAAAATCTAGTAGGAGTTTCTCGCGTACCTCTCAAAATTCTGGGAATTGTTCGCCTTCCTGTTAGATTAGGTAAAGGTACTGCAACCATTCGTTTGGATTTCTACGTTGTTTCCGACTTCAGTTTACCATCAGATGGATTACTGGGTTTGAAATCAATGCAGGCTAATAAGATGGTGATTCACACAGATACTAGTACAGTGAGATTCCAAGGAAAGACTTTCAGAGCAATGGATCATCCTAGATGCTTAATAACTTCCTCTCACAGTACAAATCAAGCTCAAGCTGCTCTGACAAATGATGTTCAACTTGTTCCTTCTGTTCAGGATTTTACTGTTGGACAGAACAAAAGAAAAACACCAAACGATTCAAACCGGAGTCAAGTAGAGTCTGAAATAAACCAGGCTACTGCCTCAAGTTTGAAAATCCAAAATGGAAACTATCAAGAGGAATGGAAAATGGTTAATGCCACGGTAATAGGGAATCATGAAATACCTAATCGTATGGCAATTCACATTCCTGTGTCCGTACCAAAAGCCACCGTAGGTTGTGATATTTGCCTCGAAGGCGCCAGTCGAGTAAACAAACTAGCTGTGGAACCAACTCTTAATACGGTGCGAGATGGACATAAAACTACCGCTCTTGTAGTGAATACTACTGGTGGTCCCATAAAGTTAAAACAAGGAGTACTTTTAACTCAAGCGTTAGCCTTTGATAGGAAGGTAGTATCCGAACCACTGGACTTACCTGACACCTGTATCACATCAGTGCATTCGTCAAGAAATGACGACGATGCAGTCCATGATCAGGCGCTTAAATCCCTTGTTATTATAAAAGATTACCCTGAGCTAAGGCCCTCACTAGTAGAACTGTTGAAACGGTATCGTGATGTTGTTGCCTTGCCTGGAGAATCATTAGGTGCAACTGATAAAGCAGAGCATCATATTAATCTGAAACCAGATACTCAACCTGTGTATATTCCAGCATATAGACTTCCTCATAGTCAGAGGGAAGTAGTGGATGAACAAATCCAAGACATGCTAAAACAGGGAGTTATTCAACATTCTAGATCACCCTGGAATTCACCCTTATTCCTTGTTCCAAAGAAGGATGGACAATTTAGACCTGTCATTGATTTTAGGCGGGTAAATGAAGTAACAAAGGATGAAAGATACCCTTTGCCTGTTCTGAAGGATCTCTTAATGTCATTAGGACAGGGAAACAAAATTTTCAGTTGCCTTGATCTTCTAAGTGGCTACTGGCAAGTACCAATGGCACCGGAATCAAGGGAGATAACAGCCTTTAGTACCCCCAGTGCTCATTATGAATTCTTACGAATGCCTTTTGGGTTAAAATCAGCTCCAATTACCTTTCAGCGGATGATAAATACTCTTTTCGCTGGTATGATAGGCAAAAATGTCTATGCATACTTGGATGATCTGATCATCTACAGCCGAGACGCTGAGACTCACTTTACTACCTTGGAAGCAGTGCTTAGGAGGCTGAGAGAGGCTAGCTTGAAAGCAAAACTAACCAAATGTGAATTCTTGAAATCCAAGATTACATTTTTAGGTCACACCGTAGATGGTGACGGTATCCACACTATGGATGATAAAATCAAAGCCGTCAAAGAATTCCCAAGACCTCAAAATGCAGACAATGTACGATCATTTATCGGTTTGTCTGGTTAC
This sequence comes from Scylla paramamosain, assembly GCF_035594125.1. Taxonomy (NCBI): domain Eukaryota; kingdom Metazoa; phylum Arthropoda; class Malacostraca; order Decapoda; family Portunidae; genus Scylla; species Scylla paramamosain. The sequence goes on from NC_087161.1 coordinate 9,045,216, forward strand.
TATAGGCAATTCATAAACAAATTTGCAGCTATCGCATCGCCTTTAACCAAATTATTAAAGAAGGATGTACCATTTCATTGGAATGCTGCTCAGGAAAAGAGTTTCCAAGATCTCAAAAATGCCCTCACCAATGCTCCTATTTTAGCTTTTCCAAACTATGAAGCTCCTTTTGTTCTCTACACAGATGCTTCCGCTTTGGGACTAGGTGCAGTGTTAATGCAGCCAGATGAGCACGGTAAAAATCGTGTTATTGCATATGCGAGTAGAACTTTGAATCCTGCGGAGTCTAATTACTCAGTTACACATCAGGAAACCCTCGCAGTTGTCTGGGCTCTTAAACATTTTAGGGACATAATCTTGGGATATGATATCACTGTATTTACAGACCATGCAGCGGTTACCGAGCTTTTCAAAGGAAGAAATCTCACCGGTAAAGTCGCCCGTTGGTATTTAGTAATACAGGAATTTAAACCAACCTTCAGGTACTTACCAGGTCGGGCTAATGTAGTAGCTGACTCTCTTTCCCGTAATGTACCTGTTGGAACAGTAACCGACAAAGCACCTGTGGTTCAAAAATTTTTCCCGTCCTGAACTCGCGTGTGCTCAGCGTCAACATGACGTATGGAATAAGGTGATACATGCTCTTGAGTCAGGAGATGAATCTAATTTACCAAAATTGCCAATACCTTACTCGCAGTTTTACTTGTCACATGACAAGGTGCTTTGTAGATACTGGCCTAACAAAACGGAAAGTGTAGAACAATACATCATACCAGAATCACTGGTACCTGCAGTCTTGCATCTAGTTCATGACGCAGTAATAGCCGGTCACCCAGGGAAGGAGCGTACTCTTCATGCTGCACGCACAAACTATTATTGGCCCAGCATGCGCATAGATATAGATGCACATATAGATCGCTGTGTCAAGTGTGCCCAAAATAAAGGGACAGTGTCAAAACCAGCACCAATTCTGGAATATCCTCCTCCTGCACAACCTTGGGATGTAGTTGCAATAGATGTCCTAACACTTCCAGCCAGCCATCAAGGGTCGAGGCATGTACTGGTAATGGTGGATCATTTCAGTAGATATGTTGTCTTAGCCCCAATGAAGGATAAATCTGCAGCGACAGTTGCACATGCATTAATAACCCACCTAATTTGTCCTTACACCACACCTAGAGTGTTACTAAGTGACAATGGGGGAGAATTTCGCAACACGCTCATGGAAGAAATATGCAAACAATTTAACATCAAACAGACGTTCACAGTAACTTATCATCCTGCTAGTAATGGCCTCGTTGAACGCGCAAACAGGAAAATCCTGGAAGTGTTGCGTCCAGCCATTAGCAACTTCCTTGAAAATTGGGAAGATTGGTTACCACATGTAGCAGCAAGCATTAATAGCCATGTCTGTGAGTCTACGGGAGAGTCTCCTCATTACATAGTATTTGGCTTAAAGAAAAGGCTCCCGTATGACTTATTGAATAGCCCTCAAAGTCCTACATATAATGTTGACGATTATGCTAAAAGTCAATTAAAGGTTTTCTCTGATACCTATAAAAGGGTCACAGACAAGTTGACAACTTCTAAAACTGCTATGAGTTCTCAACAGCATCGACGCTCGTCTCCAGTTCAGATCAAGGTAGGAGACACCATAATGGTTAAGGTCCCAGAAAGGAATTCCAAATTAGCTCCTAAATTCGTGGGCCCGCGTCTGGTAGTAAAGCAGCTACATGGTAATAAATTTGATATCCTAGATCCATGGTTAAACACGTTAGAAACCGTGCATTGTGATCGTCTCAAACGGACTAATGCCAAACCTGATTTAGCCTTAGTAGATACAGCCAATCTGTGCAATGCTACACGGCTTGATGTAACCACTAATCAAACACATTCTTACAACTTACGTTCTCGAAAGTAACACCTTTCTACCTTGTTGCAGAGATGCATGCTCTTCTAATTCTCTTCACTCTGCATGCCACCACTGCTATGGAGCCAGCACACCTTAAACCGGGAGCCCTCGCTGCTCATCTTGGCCGAGTTGCCCTGGTCGAGGATGTACTCTGGGTGCGGTATCCTTACGCAAGTTTGGTGAAAATTCCTGGCAAACTAAAAAGTATAGTGGAGTGTCTGAATGAAGCCCTACAGCGGCTACAGGAGGTTCTTCCGAAGGATTCACCACTTTCGAATGAGTTGTTACCCCTTCTGTACAGTAGGATTAAATATATAAACGACACGGTTACCCTGGCCTTGGAAAACTATGATGGAATTCATAATAGTAATCGCAAGAAACGAGGTCTTATCGACGGTATCGGTCAATTATCTCGCATGCTCTTTGGTACCGCAATGAATGAAGATATAGAAAAGCTAAGAGAACAGTATAATCAACTAACCTATGTAGCTTCAGCCAACAACAAAGCTATTCACTTACATAACAGAAACATTGCCAAGCTGGAACAGTATATAAATGATCTAGGCAGGCATGCTGAACTCCTAAGAATTCAGCTTAACGAAGCTTTAAATAATATAAAGAATTTACAAGCTTTTGCAGTCATTCGTGAAGCATTATCAGCGCTTGAAAGTACAGCAGCTTCTCTTTTGCATACGAATGAACACCTAATAAGAAATGTAGTAGACGCAGCTCGTGGAAGGGTCACTTCATCTTTGTTTCCCGTGAAGGATTTTCTTCATGCTTTGGCAGTGGGAAAAACAGATTATAACTTGAAACCCCTGTTTGATGTATATGGAATTCATCATTATTATCCACTACTGGAATCAGTGCTGACGTCTGAATCCATTGTTATTCATGTTCCATTCAGATCAGAACATATCTTTGAGGTTCATCGAGTGGAGCCATTCCCATTTCAGGTGAATGGAACTGTCATGACACTTGATCAACCCAGTTCAGTAGTATTGATCAATAAGGACCTTACGATGTACGCTACAGGTAAATTGTCAGATTTAGACAGATGCCAAACTGAGTATCTTCACTTATATTTTTGTCCAGCATCTCTCTTTGCCTTCTTGCCTGTTACTAGTGGCGGAATTTGCGAAGTAGTGCTTACTCAAGAAGATGCTTCCAAGTCCCTTACCTTATGTCCGTACAAACATTTGGTCCCTAAACCTTTCTTTCACACAAGTTTCTATGGACACCACTATTTCTTTTTCACACAAGCTTACTATGTGTCTGTGGTTTGTCCTGATGGTTCTGAATATAAGGAAGTTTCAGGTCATTTTGCAATCTTAAATGCATGTTCCTTGCGATCTGACAAACTGAACACTTTCCCTGAAAAATTACATGAAGGTTTTGTGTCTAATCTTACCTCCAGAATCGTTCTTATTGATACTTTGAGTAAAGTAAATCTTGCAAATATCAAATTTGTGACCAATACCTTATCTGAGTTTAATTTCTCTAATCTCTCAGAACTAGAAAATGCGGTTCATGACTCTTTACCAGTGTATCTTAGTCCCTATGTGCATTTTCCTACAATCATCATACCCATCATTATCTCACTTGTCCTACTGATTCCTTTGTACTGCTGTGTTCGAAAAGCCCTGGAGTTGTATAATTACCTCAGTGGAAGAATCAAGCACAATAACATGAGTCAGTAATACACATGACAATGACATGGGTAGGTACATACATATAGGTTTGTCGTACGGCACGAGGACGCGCCGGGTAGGTGTGCCGAGCGATGTTAGCACATAGTGTAGGGAACCATTGTAACTGTAGGTTCGAACCTTCTAGAAGCATAAGTGGAAATTTCCTATTCTGACGCCCGCTGGGAGTAGTGTCTAATTACTGTTTCTTCTCCTAGTTTACTGGTAAATATTAAGATAGGAATAACTATTATATGCAATAATAAAATAATAATTAATAACTGTAAATGTTAAACTATATAAATAGGCAATAGGTAGATAGAATAACTCATATGTGAAATATGATCCTGTGAAACCTATCACCTACGATGTCACGTGATCACAAGCGCCGCACCTTGAGGAACGCCGCATTGCCCCGGGCAGTTGGGTGGAGAGCTCCGATCTGGCCAGCTGGGTGTGCGCGGTGCGCTGTGTCCTGTGTGCGTGTGAACTCTGCCACGAACAATTGCACTAAGACTACACCCTGAGTCTTTCCCACAAGTGTGTACCTTTGGTGTATAAGGCAGGGAAATAAGTGCAAGTGACAGTGTATAAGTGACTTTATTGTGGTGACAAGAACAGTGACAGACAGACTACATATCCTTGTGCTGAGATTCAGTTTCTTGGGCTCAGTACTTAAGTGGTATTGTATGTAAACTGTAAATATATATCTACAAACTCAAAAAGGGGGTTTTCCTAATTACCTGGGTATCAAAAGACAGTGATTTGCCTTTTACCGCTCGAAGGCTCTACCAATGCGGTGTTAAATAAACAGTAACACTACGCCCTGCATCCTAAATAGCATTCCATAAATGGTGATGCTAATAAAAAGGATAACACTTGAAGGAATTCAAGTCATAGGAAGGTGGAAATACAGAAGCAGGCAGGGAGTTCCAGAGTTTACCAGAGAAAGGGATGAATGATTGAGAATACTGGTTAACTCTTGCGTTAGAGAGGTCGACAGAATATGGGTGAGAGAAAGAAGAAAGTCTTGAGCAGCGAGGCAGAGGGAGGAGGGGAGGCATGGAGTTAGCAAGATCAGAAGAGCAGTTAGCATGAAAATAGCGGTAGAAGACAGCTAGATATGCAACATTGCGGCAGTGAGAGAGAGTCTGAAGACAGTCAGTTAGAGGAGAGGTGTTGATGAGACGAAAAGCTTTTGATTCCACCCTGTCTAGAAGTTTACTCCATTTGTCATGAGTTAATTATTTCTATCACAGGAGGTAGGTTTCTCTTGCTCAAGGAATGTAACATATTTGTGAGGCATAGCAATGTCACTTTGTTGATCTGCAAATGCCTGTATTTAAATCTGATTTTCTGAGTTTATGTACTGTTGAATATGATTTAGCTTCCCTACATTTTTATCATCTGGAAGCATTTTCACTTCTTCAACAAAATTAAGGGCATTAAACTCTGCACTGGCTACTGTTATATCTTCCTTTCATTTTCTTTGATAACATTGTCTCTGTCTCTGCTGAACTTTATGATATTTAATTTCCTTTCTAAGACTGGCTACCTTTGCTGCTCCTTCTTGCCTTCTTTTTACTGATGAACGGTGGGGGTACTGATGGAAGTGGTAGTGCTCTTTCTTCCGATGGTGATGGGAACTGCTTCTTCTTCTTCTGATGGTGGTGGTGGTGCTTCTTTTTCCTCTGATGGTGATGATGCTTCTTCTTCCTCGTTTGATGGTGGTGTGGTGCTTCTTTTTTCCTCTAATGGTGGTGGTGGTGGTGGTGGTGCTGCTGCTTCTTCTTCTTCTTCTTCTTCCTCCTCCTCCTCCTCCTCCTCCTTACTCTGTCAGCTATATGAACCACCAAACTGACGCTATCCTATCTTACCATATCCTATTTTTAACCTACTTGAGTAAGTCAGTCTGATGGTCATTGTAGTTCCCAAGGGATGAAAATGGTAGCTCCTCTGGGCAGCTCTATCACCATACTGTGTTTTATGGGTACACATGATAATGGACTGGATACTCTTTGGCGATTCTTGCAGTTCCGAGTGTGGGTCGAACCCATGCTTCCCTCAAAACAGAACCAATCTTACAATTCATCACTTTACCCACTGGACCACGAAGACCCAACATATTGTTTGTAATGTTGATTCATTCCTGCATCTTGTGTTCACGTTAATATATATGAAAGAATGAGTAATATTTATTATAATGTGATTATTTTTTTATCAGATAATTTTCTTTTTATGTATTTTTTTTTTTTTTTATTCTTAATGCGATTTTAACGCTGGCGTCCAACACACAATGTTCCCAAGACCACTCTATCCACTGGGCCATGGGAACCCCAACAAGGTTAAAAGTAGATTATATCTGATCACAGTATTTCCCTACCTGTGTTAATGCTAGGCCAAAAGTTCAATAAGAATTACTGCTGTCGGTTTTAATGTGAACATTCACCTTCACAACGATAATAAGATCAAAGTTAGTATTGTGGACTGCTGTCGGAGTATCAATCATGGCGTGAAATTAATAGCAGGTGAGATTGAAAAACTTTAGAGCGATTAGGATTCATTGTATCTGGATGGGAAGCTTCCCCTGTATTGCGTAGTGACTGACACACGTGTTGCACCACCACCAACACAACACATTACTACACCTGTCCATTTTGCAGCATGAGAAGGACTCAACCCGAAGACCCAAGGATTGCTTTAGTCGTAATTCACGTTGAGTTTCAACATAGCAATCAAATTAGGTCATCCCAAAAAAAAAAAAAAAAAAAAATATGGTCACTGTATCTTGGTAGACGAGATTGCCTTATCAGAAGGATAAAAATTTCAGACGGGGATCTAGGGAAATTCCTGCAGCTGGGGAAAATATTTCAGCGGCATATGAAGGAGTAAAAGGGTTTTAGTGCTTTGTGAAGTGACAGGAATGTCATATATTGATGTGTATAATCTTTAGGCAATAAAGGAGGCGATATAAGACCCTGAGTAAAAGGGAGAATCTATTGTGATTGAGTGTGGGAATTATCATGAGTTGATCTAGGGTAGAAATTTGTTCCCCATTTTCCTTTAATATGCATTTCCTCAAGTTATTTTTAAGTTAACATTATTATTAATGTATCCTGTTATAATATAGAATACTTGCGTTTTCTGCCCCAACTTCGATCTGGTATTGAGGTGAGTTCTGGCGTGCTGTGCCGAGGTAAGGGTTTTGTGAGACGGTTTAATAGTAGGTCGGGCAGGTATTCGAGGTCTTTAAAAATCCAGACCTTTAAAATTTTCTAGGATCAGTGTAATGTCCACTTTCTTGGAAAGATAATCGTAATCGTGACTGTGAAATTCCCTTCAGAGGTAGAGGAGGAGAAAAGTTAAAAATAGAATAGAATGGGCACACGTGGGATGAATATGAAAACACGCATGTGAGACGGATATATGAAATGATGAATATACACGTAAAAATAATAACTGTTAGGAGTGATATATATATATATATATATATATATATATATATATATATATATATATATATATATATATATATATATATATATATATATATATATATATATATATATATATATATATATATATATATATATATATATATATATATATATATATATATATATATATATATATATATATATATATATATATATATATATATATATATATATATATATATATATATATATATATATATATATATATATATATATATATATATATATATATATATATATATATATATATATATATATAATTTTCAATTTGTAGAACACCACCTCTCCTCTTCTAAACCTCATTTTTTCCTCACTGAAACTCAGGTGTTTGAGGCAACTGACATTAGCCCATTTTCTGTTCCCTCCTACTTCCTCTATCCTCATTTTCAATCCAAAGCTGGATGTTGCGTTTATGTGCCCAACGACTTAACTTGCTTTCGTGTTCACACTCTTGCATCTTCCGAGTTTTCCATCATATGGCTACGACTACATAGTTACTCTCAAACTATACTTATCTGTGCTGTATACTTCTCACCTAATTCCTCTGACTATAAGAAATTCTTTGACTACTCAATTTCCAAAGTGGAGCACATTCTGACTCTCTTCTCTTTTGCAGAGATCTCCATTCTTGGAGACTTCAATGTTCACCACCAGCTTTGGCTTTCCTTTCCCTTCACTGACCATCCTGGTGATTTAGCCTTTAACTTTGCTATCCTCCACGACCTAGTGCAATTGCAACACCCTAATCGTATTCCTGAACGTCTTGGAGTTGTCACCCTCTCTTCTCTGTTGGGCTCCTCCAATCACAATCTCATATCTGTATCTTGTCCTATCACTCCAATACCTCCTCAAGATCCCACTAAGAAAAAGTGCCTCTGGCGTTTTGCCTCTGCTAGATGGGGGCACCTGAGGAGGTATTTAGTTGATTTTCCTTGGAATGACTACTGCTTCCGTGTCAGAGACCCTTCGACTAGCCAAAAACTCCTTCATTAATAGAAAGTGTCAAAATCTTTGAAGATCTAACTCCCCTCATGACTTCTGGCATCTAGCCAAAAATATTTCAAATAACTTCTTTCCCTCTATTTCAACCAGATGGCACTACTGCTATCACATCTATCTCTAAAGCTTTGCCAAAAACTCTACCTTGGACAATTCAGGGACTGTTCCTCCGTCTCCTCCACCCACTGACTACTTCATGCTACCTATTGAAATTCTTCGCATTGATGTTTTCCATGCCCTCGCTGGCCTAAACCCTCGGAAGGCTTATGGACCTGATGGGGTCCCTCCTATTGTTCACCAAAACTGTGCCTCCGTGCTTGCAACTTGCCAAGTCAAACTCTTTCAGCTCCGTCTGTCAACATCTACCTTTCCTTCTTGCTGGAAGTTTGCCTACATTCAGCCTGTTCCTAAAATGGGTGACTGTTCTAATCTGTTCTAATCCTAAAACTACCGTTCTATTGCTTTAAATTCCTGCCTATATAAAGCTTTTGAATCTATCCTCAACAGGAAGATTCTTAAACATCTACCACTTCACAGCCTTCTATCTGATCGCAAGTATGGGTTCCATGATGATCTTCTGGCTTTACTTGTCTTGGTCATCCTCTTTTAGAGATTTTGGGGAAACTTTTGCTGTTGCCTTGGATATATCAAAAGCTTTTGATAGAGTCTGGCACAGAACTTTGATTTTCAAACTACCCTCCTATGATTTCTATCCTTCTCTCTGTAACTTCATTTGAAGTTTCCTTTCTGACCGTTCTATTGCTGCTGTGGTAGACGGTCAATGTTCTTCTCCTAAATCTATTAACAGTGGTGTTCCTCAAGGTTCTGTCCTGTCACCCACTCTCTTCTTATTATTCATCAATGACCTTCTAAACCAAACTACTTGTCCTATCCACTTCTACGCTGATGATACCACCCGCCACTTTTCCAGGTCTTTTCACAGACGTCCAACACTTCAGAAAGTAAACATTTCATGCAGGGAAGACACAGAGCGCCTGACTTATGATTTTTCTCAAATTTCTGTTTGGGGCAGAGCAAACTCGGTATTGTACAATGCCTCAAAAACTCAATTCCTCCATCTATCAACTCGACACAACCTTCCAGACAACTATTCCCTCTTCTTCAATGAGACTCAACTGTCCCCCTCTTCTACACTGAACATCCTTGGTCTGTCCTTTACTTATAATCTGAACAGGAAACTTCACATCTCATCTCTAGTTAAAATGGCTTCTATGAAGTTAGGCGTTCTGAGACGTCTCCGCCAGTTTTTCTCACCCCCCCCCCAGCTGCTAGCTCTGTACAAGGGCCTTATCCGTCCATGTATGGAGTATGCTTCACATGTCTGGGGGGTTCCACTCATACTGCTCTTCTAGACAGGGTGGAATCAAAAGCTTTTCGTCTCATGAACGCCTCTCCTCTAACTGACTGTCTTCAGCCTCTCTCTCATCGCCGCAATGTTGCATCTCTAGCTGCCTTCTACTGGTATTTTCATGCTAACTGTTCTTCTGATCTTGCTAACTGCATGCCTCCCCTCCCCCCGCGGTCTCGCTGCATAAGACTTTCTTCTTTCTCTCACCCCTATTCTATCCACCTCTCTAATGCAAGAGTTAACCAGTATTCTCAATCATTCATCTCTTTCTCTGGTAAAACTATGGAACTCACTGCCAGCTTCTGTATTTTCACCTTCTTATGACTTGAATTCCTTCAAGAAGGAGGTTTCAAGACACTTGTCCTTCAATGTTTGACTACCGTTTTGGACCCTTTTCTGGGACTGGCATCTCAGTGGGCTTTTTTGTTGCCCTTAGCCAGTGTCCCTCGTACATAAAAAAGAAAAAGGAACAATCGTGACACTGGGAGCAAAAGATAAGAGGATAACAGACAGGGTAACACCTGTAGGGACTTGACATCATATGCACTGATATTACAGTAAGAAATGGTAATATAATTTTTATGCAAAATGATAGGATGAACCTAAACATTTGCCTCATAAGAAATAACACTGGGTGGGCTCATACCCTCTACGGAAATAATATTATATATATATATATATATATATATATATATATATATATATATATATATATATATATATATATATATATATATATATATATATATATATATATATATGATGTCATCTTTCTGGTATAAATATTGTTTATTGAGGGTAATCAAGCAAAATAAGCCAATTTATGGCCATAACCATGAGATAAGCTGTATGCATTTAGTTATGAATTTGATAAATTTTAATTTAGGTAAGTTATTTACCTCTAATAGTTCTTCATTTTCCTTATATTAATAGGCTAATTTGATTTATCTACCTTGAATTATTTTCTATTTTTATTTCCTTTTCATGACTGGTATGTCATCCAGATTACTAAACACTAGTGAGGGCAGATTTATGGTGAACAATTAAGTGCCCATTATAAAGCAGAGCGTACCCATAATGATTTACCTGTCTGTGATTCATATCGTCATAATATCCTTGCGACATTGTTCTTCACCACACTCTTAAAGTCCACGTACTTCCTGCTGATTTTAGCTGATGTCATGTCCTCACCACCCACTTTATTCACCGCCGCTGTCACAGTTGCCCACGCACTGTGCTAAAAGTTCTTTATTTCCGTGATTACAGAAACACTCAGCGCTCCCAGCAGGACTGCCGTTTTCTCTTGTACTTCTCTGAGGAGTACATTGCACTCTTTGTGGCTGATTTTTTTTTTTATCTAAGCTTTTAGCTTGCCATGGTATTTTTTTCCTCGTGTCCATGTTTACAAACACAGCTGATAAATTCCGCGAATGTGATTGGCTGCACGTCACTGTAATGCCTGCATTTCATTGGCTGAGACGCTCTGACATCATTAGATGCTGTGATATCTGTACCCCCCAACACACGCTCCCTTAAGCAAACGAGAGGCTAAAGGGACTTTTGAGCATTGACATTATAGTTAGCCTTTAAAGTAATCGTAGCGGAAGAAGGTCCCTTGGAGGCGCACTAAGGGAGAGTTGTGAGCATCTGACCCCATCACCCACTGTCTACACATGCACAGTCCAGGGTGCACGTAGCTACCATGTCTCGATCACCAACTGTCCAGGCTCAAGCCACAGCACCGTCACAGTTGTGGTGAAAGCAAGTAACGGATCGAACCTCGGGGACGAAGCAACACAGGCCTTCTCTCTTGCTTTTTCAAGCTCCACCTCTCTTACTCCCCTCACTTCTCCATCACCCACTGTCAAGCTCCAGACAGAGTACAGAGTGAGGGCACGTAACCAGGGCTGAATCTCGAGGGAGCACGAAGCTCTCTTACGATCTTAAGTTCCACCTCTTGTCTCAGTCTAAGAGCGGCTCTTATATAACTGCAGCTCGTCTCTGGTTGACTGGCAGTCCAGCCAACCTGGGCTTGATAGCTGTTTGCGGGTAAACGGTTTTTAGTTTCTGCAGTGTTGCACCGCATCTTCACTACTGCCAGCGTTGCCAACAATACACCTTAGCGCCGCAACAATATTTTTCATTTGCTAGTTTAGACTCTGGTGTGTCGGTATGAATTTTATGAAGTGCCGATATAATAGTTATAATGGCAGGGTAATGTGTTAAGGTGGTGAGTGGAGCGTAGGTAAGGGAATAGTGGTAGAGGTAGTGGTGGTTTTGGAAGTGGTGGTAAAGTGATGGCTGTGGTGGTGGAGAGGACAGTGCCACAGGGTGTGTCTTGTTATTAGTTTAGGACACACACCCAAAAGCGCAAAAATAATACACCTCATTCTCCTTTTCTCTTCTATTCCTCTTCTTCTTTTCACGCTCCTCCTGAGGTCTCGGCAAAAAATCATTCTCTTTTCTCTTCCACTCTTTATTCCTCTTCTTTCTTCTCTATTCTTATTTTCTGGTTATTCTTCTATATTTTTAATATTTTCCTTTCTTTTTGTTCAACTTCTTTATTTTTCAATATCCTTCACACCCCTTCCTACATTCAACCTTTATTTTCTTCCAGCATCACTTCTTTTAGTTAAGTGATCACATCACTTTCGTATATTTCTTCCCTCTTTCATTTCATTCTCCTATTTTTCCCCCTTTCGACCACTTTATTTTTTTTTTTGCCTTCCTTTATCTCCACTTTTCTTCGATCTCTCCTTCCTTCCTTTCCTCACCTCCTTCTTCCTTTCGCACTATTGTTCCTGCCTCTCGTACCTTCTATTGCCTCTCTGTCCATCCATTTCTTTTTCTTCACTTTTCTGTGGTTCGTCTATCCTTACCTCGTACCCAGTTCTTTTTTTCCAAATAAGACCTTATATTCTCTCTGCTTTTGCTCCTTCTTAACCACATCCCCTGACTCTATCCTACATCATTTGTACCCTTCCCTAGTTTTCTTCCCTCCTTACATTCATCTCCCGTCAACTCCCTCACTGCTTTCCGTCAGTCTTCTCCCCACATGACTTTTATCCTCCGTATATTCCCTCATCCCCTTCCGTCAGCTCTCCACTGATACAAACACTAAGGAAGCACAACGTGACTCCACACCAACACTAATATGCAATTTACTTCACATAATTAAAAACGTCCATTTGGCCTGATCCTCTCCTTCCTAGTTTTATTAATTTTATTTTTTTTTTCTCCCGCAGTGCACTGATGATCTTGTCCTGCCTACTTTTATTTGATTACATATTTTTCTTCGTCATCTTTTCTTTTCTATTGTTGCCAGTTGAAGAACAAAAAAAAAGAATTGAAAATGTTTACAATTTAGTTTTTTTTTTCTGCGCTTTGAAAAGTAGGCTTGCATAGGCTTGCCTACATTATTTTTTCTTAAATGTAGGAGGGACACTGGCCAAGGGGAAAAAAATTTCAAAAAAAAAGAAAAAAAAACAGTTGCCGGTCCCCGAATAGGATCCGAAGTAATAGTAAAAAATTGAGGAATAAATGTCTTGAAACCTACCTCTTGAAGGAGTTCCAGTCATAGGAAGGTAGAAATACAAAAGCAGGGAGGAACTTCCAGAAATTACCAAAGAAAGGGGTGAATGACTGAGAATACTGGTTAATTCTTGCATTAGAGAGGTGGACAGAATAGGGGTGAGGGAAAGAAGAAAGTCTTGTGCAGTGAGGCCAAGGGAGGAGGGGAGGCATGCAGTTAGCAAAATCAGGAGAGCAGTTAGAATGAAAATAACGGTAGAAGGCAGCTAGAGATGCAACATTCTCGCCATGATAAAGAGGCTGAAGACAGTCAGTTAGAGAAAAGGAGTTGATGAGACGAAAAGCTTTTGATTCCACCGTCTTAAAGAGCGGTATGAGTGGAACACCCCTCCCAGACATGTGAAGCATACTCCATACATGGACGGATAAGGCCCTTGTGCAGAGTTAACAGCCGCGGGGGGGGGGGATTAAAAAACAAGCGGAAACGTCTCAGAACGCCTAATTCCATAGAAGTTGTTTTAGCTAGAGATGAAATGTGAAGGTTCCAGTTAAGTTTATAAATAAAGGGCAAAGGATGTTCAGTGTAGAAGAGGAGGACAGCTGCCTGTCAATGAAGAAGTGGGGATAGTTGTCTGGAAGGTTGTGTCGAGCTGAGAGATGGAGGAATTGAGTTTTTGAGGCATTGAACAATATCAAGTTTGCTTTGCCCCAGTCAGAAATGTTAGAGAGATCAGAAATCAGGCGTTCTGTAGCTTCCCTGCGTGAACTGTTTACTTCCTGAAGGATTGGACGTCTGTGAAAAGACGTGGAAAAGTGCAGGATCATTGATCATTGATGAATAATAGGAAGAGAGTGGGTGACAGGACAGAACCCTGAGGAACACCACTATTAATAGATTTAGGAGAAGAACAGTGACCGTCCATTACAGCAGCAATAGAACGGTCAGAACCCAGAAAGATGAGATGAAGTTACAGAGAGAAAGACAGAAGCCGCAGGAGGGCAGTTTGGAAGTCAAAGCTTGGTGCTAGATTCTATCAAAAGATTTTGCCGTCTAAGGCAACAGCAAACGCTTCACCAAAGTCTTTAAAAGAGGATGACTAAGATTCAGTAGATTCAGTATGGAAAGCCAGAAGATCATCGGTAGAGCGGCTTTGACGGAACCCATACTGGTGATCAGATAGAAGGTTGTGAAGTGATAGATTTTTAAGAATCTTCCTGTTGAGTATAGATTCAAAAACTTTAGATGGGCATGAAATTAAAGCAATAGGACGCTATTTTGAGGGATTAAAACGGTCACCCTTTTTAGGAACAGGCTGAATGTAGACAAACTTCCAGCAAGAAGCAAAGGTGGATATTGACAGACTGAGATGAAAGATTTTGGTTAGGCTAGGTGCAAGTGCGGATGTGCAGTTTCGGAGAACAATATGACAGACCTCATCAGGTCCATAAGCCTTCCGAGGGTTTAGGCCAGCAAGGGCATGGAAAACATCATTACGAAGAATTTCAATAGATAGCATTAAGTAGTCAGAGGGTGGAGAAGAAGGAGCAAGCCCAGAATCATCCATGTTAGTGTTTTTAGCAAAAATCTGAGCGAAGAGTTCAGCTTTAGAGATCAATATGATAGAAGTGGTGCCATCTGGATGAAATAAAGAAGGGAAAGAAGAAGCAAAGTTATTGAAGATGTTTTTGGCTAGATGCCACAAGGGGAATTAATTAGATCGTGAAAGATTTTGACACTTTCTATTAATGAAGGAGTTATTGGTTAGTTAGAGAGCAGAATTGGCATGATTCTTTTTTTTTTTCCTTTTTTGCTGTAAGATATTCATGATGTTCATAATTCTCTCTCTCTCTCTCTCTCTCTCTCTCTCTCTCTCTCTCTCTCTCTCTCTCTCTCTCTCTCTCTCTCTCTCTCTCTCTCTCTCTCTCTCTCTCTCTCTCTCTCTCTCTCTCTCTCTCTCTCTCTCTCTCTCTCTCTCTCTCTCTCTCTCACCGCGATGGACGTACATAATAAAGTAAAGAAGTAATGACTTTCATGGATTTCTTTGCTTCTTGTATTTCATTACTATAATTATGACTTCCATTTAGCATATTTCTCCCTCCCTTCCTTTCCCTCCTTGCTTGTGTAACTCTCTCTCTCTCTCTCTCTCTCTCTCTCTCTCTCTCTCTCTCTCTCTCTCTCTCTCTCTCTCTCTCTCTCTCTCTCTCTCTCTGATTAATGAGTACAATAAAGTAGACTCAGCAAATTAGCTTGTTTGTTTCGTCTTGCTGAGTTCTTCAAGCTATTTTTATCTGATTTAACTCGCTTTCTATCTTTCCATATTTATCGAACTCCTTCTCTCTGTCTATTTACTGTCACCCCCCTTGCCCACTCTCTCTCTCTCTCTCTCTCTCTCTCTCTCTCTCTCTCTCTCTCTCTCTCTCTCTCTCTGTATGTGTGTCTCATTATCTATGTGTATCTATCTTGCTGCTGTTCTCTCCATCAATCTGTCACTCTATATTTATCTATCATTCTCATTATCTATGTATGTACCTCAGTATTTGTTATAATTTTTGCCTGTTTTCTCACTTCGATCCACAAACTTGGCTACCAAAGGAAAACAAATAAGGAAGCTAATGAGTCTTTTTTTTATATCTTTCTTTAAATCATAATGTTACCTTCTCGTGTTAAAGTTATTTTTATTTAATTTATTTATTTATTTATTTTTATTTATTTTTTATTTTTTTTATTTTTATTTTTTTGCCATGACAGACTTCTGCAGTGACCGACTTTAGGAAACTAAGAAAATGGAATATGATGATATCAGTAACAACAGAAACAATAAAGATAATAGTGGTGTTGGTGATTGATTGATTGATTTCAGTTATGGCACCGCAATATCGCGGCTATATGGCGCTGCTACAAACCTTTAAAAGCGACAGACATTGCATTTCTTAAAATAACGGTATTACAAGCAATATTATAGGTAAGGTAAAAATGTTAAAAGACCACTATAAAAGTAAACATGAAAAAGGAAATAGGAAGAGCCATAAAAAAAATGTGAGGGTTGGTATAATGTTTTAGTTACTTAATTTAATTTAAAGAAAGGGGTTAATGACCCCACTGACCCAGACCACTGTGTCTGGCGTTGTTCGTTCCATACCCAAGACACTGACCCCACTGACCCAGATATCTGGCGTTGTTCATTGCCTTCCCAAGACACTGAACCCACTGAATCAGATATCTGGCGTTGTTCGTTACGTGGCCAAGACATTGACCCCACTAACCCAGGCCCTAAGACCTGGTGTTGTTTGTTACATGTCTTCCTCACTTGCCTCTATGTAAGGATAAGGGTCTGCCCAATATTATATTACTTATAAAATAAATAGAGGAACAGTTGAAAGGTAATCTATAATATGCTTTAAAGACCAGTCTTCTCCACAAATATAAGAACCTCATATCCCAGGGAGAGCGCCCTCTCTCTGGAAAGTCCCATCCTCATCGCGACACAGGATAAGATATCTCCCCCACACATCCATCAGACCGGAACACTCCACTAGAAAGTGTCGGGAAGTAAGAGTAACTAAGCAGTCATCACAGAATGGTTGGGTTTCCCGGGGCATATGGTAACCATGAGTGAGATGTGTGATCCGTCCGAAGACGGACAGGCCAGGCCTACTACACATGGACATACATACATGGGCGGAAAGTTTATAGGATTCCTTTACAGGAACCCTTGATAAGGCATAAACTGAATTTTCAGAGGTCACATCGAGCTACAAAGTACATCATTGTATTCCTCTTTTCTACAACTTTAGGCACGATGAAGGCGTCAGGTGATAAACAGTGCACATGCGGGACTGAGTCACTGAGTAAACACAGTGCAGTGGGCCGCGGGTGGCGCGAAGCAGTGCGCTCTTGTGGTGAGGGGACAAAGTATGCCTAGCGCGGGAATTTTAATCGATTTTGTGAGTACACATATATTTTTTATTGATTTTAAGGCTCGGGGAAAAATGTGCCGGATACTTGAAGCTGCCGGATACTCGAATGCCGGATGAGAGGGATTTTACTGTATTTCAAACTCGGTCATGGCAGACCTGACCCGATATCCAAGAGGCTTAGGAAAACTAGGATGAGCATCATATAAGGGAGAATGTGCATCATGACAAACTGTTGTACAAGTGGCAGACTCATACCAACATCTCATTACTAGCGAGTGACGGCGTAGGTCCAATGGCAAGACACTAGCATCGACCAGTAAGTTTGGGCTAGGGGATGAGCGGAAAGCACCAGTTGTCAGGCCGAATACCAGCGTGGTGCACTGACTCGAACACATGAACCCAAGCCTCAGAAGCAGACGAATTAATTTCACAACCGTATTCCAATTTTCAAAGGATAAGAATTCGGTAAAAAGCCAGGAGGATCTGCCTGTGAGCGCCCCAAGAGGTATGAGCCAAAAAAAGCGCCTTAATAAAGGTAGGGTTCCCAAGCCAGGCGACTGTCAAGTATAAGTCCCAGGAAAAGATTTTCTTCCACACAAGAGAATCTTCTATCATATAGATACAAGTATGGGTCAGGGTGAACATGAATACGTCAAAAATGCATGGCCACAGTCTTCCAAGCTGACAAACGAAATCCCCGTATTGCGGCCCACTGAGAAATCCTATTGATTGATACCTGCAGCTTTCTCTCAATGATATCCGCATCACACAGGAGATAGACAAGTCACCGACATATAAAGAAACCACGAACTCTTTCCGGAAGTACACCAGTGATACTTTGTAGCTACAGAGAAAAATATATGACACTAAGTATACTTCCTTGCGGCACGCCATCTTCAAGTGGGCGAACTCCTGACATATCACCACCAACCCGTACCCATATAAAACGACAACATAAAAACTGTTGTATAAAAAATAGGGAGTCGGCCATGCAGACCAGACTCGAACATGCTAAATAAAATACCATGACACCAGGCTGTGTTGTAAGCTTTCTCTAAATAAAAAAATAAAAAAACTGTGACATGGTGATGCTTAGCAAGTGCCTCACAAATGAAAGATTCTAAAGACAATAAAGAATCAGTCGTAGACCTCATTTTCCTAAAACCGTACTGGAAAGGAGACAAGTATTTGCCTTCTCCAAGTACTGCATAAGCCTGATATTCACTTTTTTTTCAGCAAATTATAAATGCATGAAGTTAAAGAAAAGGGATGGTGATTTGTCGTTAGCTGATGATTTTTTCCAGACTTTGGAATGGGGATAATTACAGCCACAAGACCAAGAAGATGGACAATCACCCATATTCCAAACAAACTTATAGAGGTCAAGTAAAAAGGTAAAAGGTTCATCGGACATGTGGCGCAAAAGGAATATGGGAAATCATCTTAAATCGGGGATGAATCATGACACTAGGATAAAGCCATGCCTAGCTCAGACAAAGAAAATTGGACGTTATAAGACTGTCCGCCAGAGGAAGCAAAATTCACGCCTGCAGATTCCAAATGTCGATGGTGAAGTGCCACAGGTGCAGTTGGATCCCTCCTGGAGACACTAGCAAAGTGCTCAGCAAACAGACCAGCAACTGTCTTAGGGTCTGCCACCTTTCCCCCATCATGGGATGGAACAGGTGAGAAAGGTGCTGAATACTTAGCAGATATTTTGCGGGCTATGGTGAAGACCTCGGTGAATGGAGTGCATACTGTAACGAAAGAGACATAACTCTTCCAAGACTCCCGCCTAGCAATCTTTAAGGTTCGACGCACACGGGCATGCGCTTGTCGAAAAGCTTCCAAGCAGTTGATGTCCCCACTATGTCGTCGAGTGCGAGAAAAGACAGCACACTTTTCTCGAATGTCAGCTATATAATTTGTATTCCACCAGGGATGTATTGAAGAGCAACTGAGCGCTAGACATCAGTGAAGTATGTTACTACCTCGTCACAATTTCTTATCTTATCTACTGAGAAGGCAGGGGTGCTGAGTTCCTTGAATAGGTGCCAATCCATCTTATCTAGTCGCCATTGGGGAGGACGTGACTCCATTGGGAAGTAATCGCTCCCATATAGTTCTGGTAAAATTTTCCACTTAAAACCAAGGAAAGAATTAGAGGTAGAGAGAAAGAGATCTGTTGTTGTAAAAGTACCGGCTTGACTGTAGAAATGGGTCACGTCTCCAGCATATAAAATCTCCAATCCTGAATCCTTGACAAAAGAAACAATTAAAAGACCACGAGGGTTGACAGCGTCATCACCCCACAAAGGATGGCGACCATTGAAGTCTCCCAATAAATAAGAGGGGAAGGAGGAGCATTTCAGAGCTTATCAAGTTCATTTCTCTCGATAGGAACACTGGGAGGGGACATACAGACTGCACAATGAATAAAAACGAATTATAAAAATCTTAATAACAAAAACCTGCAGCAGTGAGTGAATCTGCATGTGGATAAGAGGAATATCATTGCGAATAAAGATGTCATTGTCACCGTGGTGGTTCTGACCAAGAAATGGAGTGAAGAAGAAAGTGCAATACCCAGGATGACCATAGTGAGTTAATTCTCCGAACACTGTCTACTGCAAACAAATACAAACAGGAAAAAACCTAGAGATCATTAGCCGGAGTTCCTCCCAGGAAGCACACAAACCACGGTAATTCCACTGCAAAACCTTGAATATTAGTATTCTGAAGTGGTTTTCAGAGAAGCTTTTCTTTGCTTACCTGATTAATTTCCACGCTACCTGTAGGCGCAGAAACCTCAGATTGAGTAACTGGTGTGGGGATAGTTACCTGCAAAGGAGTCTTTGAGAGTCCTGAAAAGACTGAAAGAGGACTCGAGTGAGATATTGGCATCGCTCTTGGAGAACTACTTATTTGGAAGATGAGCAGTGAAACACCAATGTCCATTTTAGAAGTGGATTAATTTTGATATATAACGTCATCTGACACTCCCAAAGGGATCTTTCTATGAGGAACGTGCATTGAGTCTAGGGATTCGGCAGACCCCGGGGAACGTTTTTGGTGAGACTGAGGAGGAAGTGTAGGAGAGTTGTTAGTATTTGTCTATGGAGGCTTAAAAGCCTTGTGAGTCGTTCGCGGATGAGAGTCCATTGAGGTGTGGACTTCAGCAATATGGAGTTTTGTATGGAGAGACTGTGATGTAGCTGGTGAAGATGCAGTGGAAGGCTTTGCTGAAAAAAGAGGAGTGCGGCTTGGCTGAAGATGCAAAGGAGAGCTTATCTGTGATATCCTCTGAAACAGAGAACTTGTTGCTGACAGAAATTGAAAGAGGGACATTTTCACAAGGAGGGGAGGAAACAATTAATGGCTGAGAGAGGCGGGAAGGTGTACATCCTTATTACCTGTGTTAGAGGTGGAAGAACTAAAGTGGAGAAGGAGGCATATGTTTTTGCCCCACCATCCTTCTGCCTGAAAAGAAGTTCTCATCTGTCACTACCTAGAATTAGCCAAATGGAGGATGTCCTGCTCGAGACGGTACCTCTTGCATTGTCAGGAACGTAGTAGGGTCAGCCTTTCAGCAGTAGAAGCAGTAGAGTTCCGATTCGCATTCAGGAGTATGGTGTGAGTCAAGGGCTGACTACATCGGGGACGATTTTGAGTTTTTCCTCCCATGATTGAACTCATAACACCAGTAGCATTGTAAAGGACGATCAACGAATGCCCTTACTGGAGGAGAAAGGGGTAGATCTTTACACGTCCAGGGAGAAAAAGAACCATAAAAAGTGAGCATAATCACATCATTATTTTCTCTAATCATGGCTACTCGTTGAATATTATCTGGACATAGCTGAAGGATGTCATCTTCTGAGAATTCATAGAGATCCTGGCTGTAAATACGCCCTTTACAGTAAATGAATGTTCGGTGTAGCTTGATGGATTCCAAGATCCCATCAGAAAGGCAAAGCAGATGGAGGAGCATCATCGCCTGCATTAAATCTTTAGCTCTGATCAAGACATCCTTACTATATTTCTTGGTATTATTTATAGGGGGACTCAAATAACCCTTTCTAGATACTTGGCAGCATGGATATAGTTACCTCGACCTTCCCTCCAATATGGTGAGCTTTAGGAGCACGTTCCTCACCATCATCAAAGACATTAGGATAATAATCATTCTCACTGTCAACGTCTGATGTAAATGTCACATTATATCGATTAGAGAGACAATCGCTGTCATATCTGAGACGGATACGGAGAACTGTTCCGAAGGTTATGACATGGAGGCATAGATATAAATGATTATAAGAGTGTCAAGACAAGACTCAGCAATTGACCCAAAGGGTCTCTCACCATGGGAAACAGCAGCAGGGGGAGTGAGTGCTCCTCACCATCACGACCAGAGGGTGATGTCTCGAGGGCCTGGTCGACAGCTCCTCGAGGACCAGAGGAATTTTTGTTACCCATGAGAAAATTACAAAAATAAAATGGCTCCAGTGGCCAAGGGAGACCGCTTACCGGGATTTCGAGGGGGGCGAGCACTGGCCCCCGTGAAGGGGGGTACCTCGTCCCCATGGAGGCTACTCGATTTAAAAAGTGGTCCCTCAAGATTCAAAAATATGTTCATGACGGAGCTAAGACCTCTCCCCAGAACATATCCGAGCCCAGACACCCAACCATCCAACACAGGACGACTTCAAAAGAAGGCCCTTCTGGTGAGTGGAACAGTTGGCCTGTATTAGCAGCCTAACAGCCTTGCTACCTTGGGTAGCCCTCTCTCCTTAAGGAAGGTGGAGCAAGGGCCGAAGCCCCTCTAGTCTCTCTCTCTCTCTCTCTCTCTCTCTCTCTCTCTCTCTCTCTCTAAGAGGAGGGAAGATGTGTCCGGAAGGGGAGGAGGAAAGAGGAAGGGGGAGATAGGTGTGAGTATGTTGGAATGTCAGGTCATGCTGAAATGAGAGAGGTGAGGTCGAGGCGAATAGATGAGGGAGTGGAGAGGATGGTAGGGGCCGAAATGAGGGAATTAGGTGAGGTGAATGTAGATGAATTGTATAAATATTTCATAGATAAAGTTCATACAGGTCAGTTAGCAAATATCCCGTATAGGGCAATAAGATCACAAAAAAAAAAAAAATGACCCTAAATGGATGACTGCTAGGTTAAAGCATTATATAGGGCAGGGATACTCAACTTCTTTTAGTGAAGGTCCAAGAAAACAGTTTTCTATATGTCAAAGATCCGAATGATGATTTATAAAATAGGGATATAAATCTGATACACATAAGAATGCAAAACATTTTATTTCAAATTACAAGTACACAACTTTAAACTTCAAAGTTATCAGTGTTCTGGGGATAATTCTTTTCGAAGTTACTGTGTTTCGTTTCATAGTGGCGTTTCACATTGCCACTTTTCATAACAGCAATGTATTCACTACATATCAAGCAGACTGGTTTTGAACTTTTTGCAGGGAGAATGAAGACATAGTTATCTGTCCATTCGTCTTTAAAGGAACGATTTTCACTGTCAACTTTTCTTTTCTTGGAGCAAGCCATTTTCCTCTCACAAACACACGTAACTACCGTTTGCTCGGGCTGCTCGAACTTCTCTTTACCAAGCAAATCCTCCTGAAAATGGAAACAAATAGGAAATGTTAACAACAACTGTGTTTCCGCGTCTTTTCTCATGCCACAATCATCACCGTAGCACGCAAAACCCCATGATATCATACCAGTTTAGCAGTTAATTTTATCAAATTACTTTGAATACTGATGGGCTTACATACATAACACCGTTCTGCAAATGTACGTTCAATACTATGTTCAAACTCACCGTAGTTTGAATGAAGTGCACACTGCACAGGTTGCTGCTTACAGCCAGCGTCGTCTGTCGTAAACAAACAGGTATTGGACCTGTAGTACGATTTTTTATTATCTGTTGTCATAGAAAATGGGGTGAATATCGATGTTTCAGGTATAACTGAAGTTTTAGAAATTGTCGTGAACTACTTCATTAAGTTGCACTGCTTAATAGTTGCAAAGCAAGTGTCCTATTTTCGTCGTGGATGTGTTTCCCAAAACCAAGAGAGAGAGAGAGAGAGAGAGAGAGAGAGAGTGTGTGTGTAGCGGGATCCGCACAACAGCTATCGGCGGTCCGGATTTGGACCGCGGTCCGCCAGTTGAGTACCACTGATATAGGGCGTAAGAGAAGTATATATAAGAGATTAAGGGCAGGTGAAGAAGTTTTAAGGACACAATATAATGAATTAGTTAGAATAGTCAGAAAGTTAACGAGGAAAACTAAGGACAATTATGAATTAAAGGTAGCCAGCCAGGCGAAGACGGACCCCAAGGGATTTTATCAGGTATACAGGACGAAGAATAAGGATACTATAGGTCCATTAAAGGCAGCAGATGGGGAGCTGGTTAATTCTGGGGAGGAGATTAGTAAACTTCTGAATGAGTATTTTTTAACTGTCTTCACCCAGGAAAACATGCAGGATATGCCAGATAGTGAACAGGTGTTTAAAGCAGATGAGAATGAGAAGCTAACAGATATTTCCATAACTAGGGAGATAGTGGAACAGGAGATAGATAGGCTAAAAAAGTTCAAGACACCAGGACCAGATGAAATATACCCCAGAGTACTTAAGGAATGCAAAGCGATTATTAGTCAGCCGTTAGTTTCTGTCTTTAGGAAATCACTGGAGTCAGGTGAGGTACCAGTAATGTGGAGGCAGGCTAATGTAGTACCCATCTTTAAGAAAGGAGATAAAATTTAGCGTCTAATTATAGACCTGTCAGCTTAACTTCAGTTGTAGGTAAAATGTTAGAGTCAATAATAACGAGGAACATTAGGGAACATTTAGACAAACATAACTTGATAAATCAGTCTCAGCATGGCTTCACGAAGGGGAAGTCTTGCCTCACAAACTTGTTAAGTTTTTACAGTAAGGTGTACGAGGCAGTAGATAATGGAGATAGTTATGATATCTTATATCTGGACTTTAGTAAAGCATTTGACAAGGTACCCTATCAAAGGCTCCTGACAAAGGTTAGGGCACACGGGATAGATGGGAAGGTGTTAGGCTGGATAGGGTCATGGCTTAGTGACAGGCGACAGAGAGTGGTAATAAACGGCTCGAAATCCGAGTGGGGTCATGTAATTAGTGGGGTGCCACAGGGATTAGGTGCCATTAGGGCCATTGTTATTTCTAATATATATCAATGACTTGGATGGTGGAATTAGTAGTGATGTTAGTAAATTTGCGGATGACACAAAGATAGGTAGATTAATTAGGTCAGAATCGGATGCCATCGCCTTGCTGGCAGATTTAAATAGAATGAATGAATGGACGGATAGATGGCAAATGCAATTTAATATCAATAATGCAAAGTGCTTAGCGTAGGTAGAGGAAACCTACACAATAGGTACACATTAAACAACCAAACTCTTGTAGGTACAGGGTACGAGAAAGATTTAGGAGTTATAGTTAGCTCTGAACTCCGTCTAGAGAAACAATGCTTTGAAGCCAGAAACAGGGCAAATAGGGTACTAGGATTCATTTTTAGGAGTGTTAAAAGTAGAAGGCCGGAAGTAATATTAAAGTTATACTTGGTGCTAGTCAGACCTCATCTAGACTACGCAGTGCAGTTCTGTTCCCCACATTACAGGACAGATATAGGTCTATTAGAATCAATACAGAGGAGAATGACTAAAAGGATACAGGGGATGAGGAGTATTCCTTACTAGGCGAGGTTGAAGCTGTTAAATTTACATTCTTTAGAGAGACGTAGGTTAAGAGGGGACCTGATAGAAGTCTTTAAGTGGTATAAGTTTTATAATAAGGGGGATGTAGGCAAAATTCTTAGGATCAGCAACCAGGGTAGAGCAAGAAATAACGGGTTCAGGCTTGAAAAATTTAGGTTTAGGAAGGAGGTAAGAAAAAATTGGTTCTCAAATAGAGTGGTAGATGAGTGGAACTGACTCAGTAATCATGTTGTTAGTGCTAGGACACTAGAGAGCTTTAAGAGAAGATTAGACAAGTTTATGGATGGGGATAATAGATGGAAATAGGTAGGTATATTTCATACAAGGACTGCCACGTGTAAGCCTGGTCGCTTCTTACAGCTTCCCTTGTTTCTTATGTTCTTATGTTCTCTCTCTCTCTTTTTTTTTTTTTCTCTCTCTCTCTCTCTCTCTCTCTCTCTCTCTCTCTCTCTCTCTCTCTCTCTCTCTCTCTCTCTCTCTCTCTCTCTCTATATATATATATATATATTGTTAAGGTGGCAATTTCCAGCCCCTTGACCAAGCTGCCGCACTTGGACTAGCTTAACTGAGCCACCTCTTACGAGGACTCAGACGGCCCACAGACAAGAGAAATACTCTAAACAACACGTCACCCACAGCTGCAGAAGAATTGACAAACACATCGAGGAAAAACAGTTTACATACCATAACAAGTATATGATCGAGGTATAATACTACACTGGGCTTCCGCCCACTGTGACCAACAGAGTGTTATAGCCTTAAGCCAAGTAATGTGGTTTCCTACCTCCTGGACAACAGGCCTTGTCAGGACGTGAGGAGAGAGTAAAGTTCACTATGCCGCTAATTACTTAGGTCCTTTGCGGCTGATCTGCATTAACCTGCAATAGCATTGAAAACGAAACGGTTACTAAGAAGAGACATAAGAAACTACAACAAAAAGGGTGCCCACAAATACACAGGAGGGTCAGTCACCACTCACTGCTCCAGCACATGTGTTCTCACATAGGCGAGGAGTCACTTCCTTGGTTATACAGTAAAATCCCTCTTATCCGGCATCAACGGAACCGCCGACATGCCGGATACCAGAAGTTGCCGGATACTTGAATAGAAGTGAAATTATGTCCACAATCACCACCCTAAACTCACGCATCTTACCATAACAAAGATCAGCTGATCTTAATCAGCAGCTGATCTGATCAGCTGCTTAAGTGTAAGCACAACACGCTTCCTTTTTTCTACAACTTTAGGCATGATGAAGGCGTCAGGCGATAAACAGTGCACATGCGGGACTGAGTCACTGAGTAAACACAGTGCAGTGGGCCACGGGTGGCGCGAAGCAGTGTGCTTTGGTGGCGAGGGGACAAAGTGTGCCTCGCACAGGAATTTTAATCGATTTTATGAGTACACATTGATTTTTTATTGATTTTAAGGCTCGGGGAATGTGCCGGATACTTGAAGCTGCTGGATACTCGAATGCCGGATGAGAGGGATTTTACTGTAGTGCACACACACACTCTTGGACACGACGACACTCGCTCGCCAGCCTTCGTGGTGGAAGGACGTCTCCCTGCGCTCCTCGGCCCAGACGTTGCTGTCCATAGGACTCCAGTTTCATGACCAATCAGCGGACAGCGTCCCAGTTTCTTCCCCGACCCAGCTCGGTGGGAGAGAGACACACAAGCTTCATCTCGCATCCAGATGAGGATCACCGGTCCTTGTCCCAGTGAGCTCTGTGATTGGCTATTGACAGTCCCAGGCCGCACTGCCTGAGAGGGAAGTGTGCGCACCCTACTACTGCCACGACCGCATCCTGAGAGCTATTCCCGGCCCACCAGCCAGCCAATCAGCGGCCAGCAGGACGTCGACTCGATTTGCACTCGCCCAGCAGACCTTCCAACGCGGCCGCCACCCCTCCCACCCTGCCGATCAGCGAGGATAAGCTTCGGTAGGTCCGGTTAGGTCCTAGATGGGTGACCCAACACCGTGCTCACCAGCAAACACACCTACCAGTGCCTAGGATTTGTGTTTCCCAGTGCTCCCTCTCCACCCACCTTCAACAGTGCCAAGGATCTACCCGTTCCCTTGCCCCACAGTGCCCACGATTTATCCCCTTCCCTTGCCCAATCCCGACTCCACATTGACCAGGAACAGCCCCAAGTGCTCAGGATTTATTCCCCACCCCTAAAGTGAATACGCTACAATATTCCCCCACAGTGCCCAGGATTGCACTCAGTGCTGAACTCCAATTACAGTGCCCCTCAGTGACAGTGACCTTCTCCGCTGCGTTTACGGTGCTCAGCGCCTCCGAGTGCGTGTGTGCTCTTGTGCTCTTCTGCTGGTTCCACAGCAGTATGACAATTCTCCAGTGACCCCTGCGGCGTTCGACTCCGCAGCAATGGGCCAGTGAAAATAAAGCACCCAAGGCCCAAGAAACTGGCAACCAAGCGAAAACTCTTTGACATCCTCAGCCCAGCAGTCAAAGCTACAAGACTCATTCCCTCCTGGGATGCTGTCATTGTCCTCACAGCCACTCAGCCACTGATAAGGATGCTGACAAAATTTTAGAGGAAACCACACTCAAGAAACTAGAGGAGAAAGGCTTCACAGTGGTAATGCGACCAGAACTCCGCTCTAAACACAGTGTTATGCATGAGGCTGGACGAGCTAGTATATGACAACCCCCAGACACAATCAAAAAGGACATTGAAAAAAGACGACCGTGGGCCAAAGTAGTGGAGCTGTACAAGTTTTCTAAATCTAAGACAGTGAAACTTTCCTTTACTACCAGCGGCATGGCTAAGAAGGCCAGAGAAGATGGCCTTCTGATGTTCTACGTACATGTCGACAGCAACTTCACAAACTGAGGAGGAAATTTACGCACCTCTAACATCCTGCAACAAGTGCTATGCAGTGGAGAATCACGAGACAAGTCACTGCCCAAAACCATCTACATATAAAGTGTGTTCTGAGTGTCTTAGTGAGGAGCACACTTTCCGCGAGTAAAGGGCAACAGAGAAGACCTGTTTCCACTGCGGCCTCAATCACAGTGCCCGTGCCATGCGGTACCCTGTGAGAAAGAAGGCTCTGAGGGAAAAGGAGGACAAACTCAAGCAAGAAAAGAACAGACCGGTCACTTACGCCCACGCCGCTTCCCCTGCTCCCCCTGTGTCCACTGAGCTCCAGAGCCTAAACTCCAGGGGGATCATGTGCGTATTCCACGCGCACATAACGGAGGCTACCATCCCAGGATCATTCCAGAAAATCCTGTCAGAAGGCTTAGCAATAAATGGCCTACCGGACATAAAACTACCTCCAAATCCCCCCCTCAGCCACGATCATAAATGACATCATGGCACAGAACACAGGCACACGGTTCACTGAGAATAGCATGGCACAGAAGGACAACAGCGACGCCCCAGCCATGGAGTAGGAGTCCAGCACAACGTACTGGGACACATGTAAGTTTGACTTATGCAACATATATAGACAATTTTACCCAGACCTCGTACTTATTAACAGTCATGGACTAAAAGACAATGCAAGACTTAAAATCTCTGGTTTTAAAACTTATCAACAAAATATCTGTAACGAAGGAATGGACGGCGTGACTATCGCGATTAGGAAAAATGTATGTCATAGGATAGAGGATGATTTCCTATCAGAGACTCTTGCCGTAGTAACAGTCTCCAGACGGTCCCATTACGATTGCCACAACTTACCTTCCTCCCAGACGACCTTACACCCCCCACCCCAACTTTTACGACTTCTTCGATGACAGTACCCAGTTTTCATTGTTGGTGACCTAAACGCCAGACCCCGAATTTCTAAGAACAATGAGTATTAATCAAGTAGGACGGGACCTCCTAGACTACTTTAGACACCAAACAGCTCAACGTACTCGTATTGGACCAGACTTTCCAACCTACTATGGACCCCTCTTTTCCTCATTTCCCAACATAATCACTAATAGAGCGAACTGTATTCACTACTCTATAAGCCCTGGTCCCCTAACAACAAGTGACCACATTCCCATTATCTTAGACATCTCAACCTCCCCTATTCTCTCATACCACCCCCACTTACGCCTACAACGAGACAGATTGGGAACGGTTCACAAACGATGACAGACTCGAGATGACAGACCAACCGGACATTTCACACAGTACACTAGAGGACATAGACTATGCCCTTCAGCCATGGACACATCACATCTCCCTTCAGGAAGTCCCGGGAAAGATCTTTGAGAGGATCGTGACGAGTAAACTTCGGAACCACCTGAATGGAAACAACCTCTACAACCCCGGGCAGTATGGATTCAGGAGAGGAAGAGGCACCACATAAGCCATCGGAATAGCTAGGGAAACGCTTGAACTCCATCAGGCATCCAGATTCAGATGCCATCTTGTTCTCCGGGATGTCAGCAAAGCATTCGATAAAGTGTGGCATCTTGGCCTTAAGTAAAAGGTGTTACAGCTGGGTCTTCCAGACCCACTGGGCAGACTACTTTGCGACTTCCTGCTCACACCTTGAGCAGAAGAGCCATAAGCCGACTCCAGAAGGTGCAAACTGCTGCGCTTCGGTTTGCCCATAACATTGACCGCCGTTCATACACAACTGAAGATCTCCATCATCAAGAATACTTCCCCACCCTCAACGAGAGGCTCCATGTCATGGTCATGGCGGTCTGGCAACGCCTCCAGGATGAGGGAGAGGAACAATTCCAGAAAATAGAAAGACTGAATAGGAAAGGAGCCAGCGAGCCAGCATGCCTGGTTCCCCAGGAGACTCTTCACTACTGAGAGGCGAGGCGCTCCTCCACCTCGTTTTAAGTAAAAATATGTAAAATATTTGTAAATTAAACTTAATTATAGATGTAAATAAAGAATAATAAATCCACCACCACTACAAATGTACAAAATGTAAAATAAATCAAGAAATAGGATAAACAGAATGTAAGTATAATGTTAATACATAAGGCGTAAACTTATAGGACAAACATGTAAAACCCGGTAATTGCCGAAATAAAAACCAAATACGTGTCAACAATAGCTCATTGGTCCACCGATGTATTTTCTGTTTTTCTTGCTTTGTACCCCTCCCCTCCTCTCCCCTAATTTCTTGTATCCCAAAATTGTATGCACTTTCTTAAATGAAATGTTAAACTGGTTATTGTGTGCAATTCACAATTGTCCTTACTGGCAGACTACTATAGAGACTCCTTATCTAAATAAGTAGGCCGGGGCGTACGACCGGTAATGACTCCCTTATCCCCTTAAAGGCAACTGACCTGGCAACTGTTATCCCGCCTTAGTCTCCTTTAAATGTTAGAGAACGTCTTAGTGCACATACTTCCTCCAACTACTGGGTAGTGACTGCGTGGGAAAGCGTTCCAAGTAACCGCACTGCTGCTAAGTGGAGGGGGTATGTGTGCGATACACATACATACAGATACGCGCCCACTCCCGCTACCCGCACGATCTTTACTTGAATAAAACATTTTACTTTCAAAACTCTTTTGATCAAACAAAGGGGGCTCGATGAATACTGATTGTTTCTTTGTCAAGGGTAACTCTTCTTCTAAATATTGGGTGAGTCTCAAATTAAATAGTTAAAGGGAAAGTAAGGAAATTTAAGTGGAGAACATGAGTAATTGCGCGGACAAAATATCTAAAGAGTTTCAGGTTGAGTACGTACATGACCAGGATGCGTCTAAGCCTCCTCTGCGTCCTCTCTCTCTGTCTCTCATTATTTTTTTCTCATGCGTACTTACTTTCCTATATATATATATATATATATATATATATATATATATATATATATATATATATATATATATATATATATATATATATATATATATATATATATATATATATATATATATATATATATATATATATATATATATATATATATATATATATATATATATATATATATATATATATATATATATATATATATATATATATATATATATATATATATATATATATATATATATATATATATATATATATATATATATATATATATATATATATATATATATATATATATATATATATATATATATATATATATATATGAATTGATAACTTGGTTTGACGCAAAAGAATACATCATCCCTGCTGACGTCAGTAATATGTGAGAACCGATAAACCAATGTTCCTGGCTTTTGTTAAACAAGTCATATAAAAGAAAATCCTTTTCACAAGATACTATAGATTATGTGGAAACTTCTAAGAAAAGATAACTCTATGTCTTCTATGAAAAGATAACTCTGTCCATCAACATGTACCTTTATTTCTTGCTTTCCTTATATTGCTTTAATTTGCTGCCTCTCTAAAGTTTTGAATTTATCCTCAAAAGGAAGATTCTTAATCATCTATAACTACACAGCCTTCTATCTGATTGCCAGTATGGATTCCGCCAAGGCCGCTCTACTGGCGATCTTTTGGCTTCCCTTGCTGAGTCTTGGTCATTCTCTTTTAGAGATTTTGGTGAAGCTTTTAGAGACTTTTAGAAACTTTTAGAAACTTTTTTTTTTATTGAGTCTAGTACAAAGCTTTGATTTCCAAACTACTTTCCTACGGCTTCTATCCTTCTCTCTGTAACTTCATCTCAAGTCTCCTTTCTGATCTTTTTATTGCTGCAGTGGTAGACGGTCACTGTTCTTCTCCTAAATCTATTAATAGTGATATTTCTCAGGGTTCTATCCTGTCATCCACTCTCTTCCTATTATTCATTGATAATCTTCTAAATCATGTCTTATCCACTCCTACGCTGATGACACCACCCTGCACTTTTCCACGTCTTTACGTAGACGTCCAACCTTTCAGGAAGTAAATAGTTCAAACACGGAAACCACAAAACACCTGACTTCTGATCCCTCTAAAATTTCTGATTGGGGTAGAACAAATTTAATATTGTTCACTCCCTGAAAAACTAATTTCTTCCCTCTATCATCTCGACACAGCAACCTTCCAGACAACTATCCCCTCTTCTTCAATGACACTCAACTGTCCCCTTCTTCTACACTGAACATCCTCAGTCTGCCCTTTATTTATAATCTTACCTGGAAACTTCACATCTCATCTCTAGCTAAAACCGCTTCTATGAAGTTAGGTGTTCTGATTCGTCTTCTGCAGTTTTTCTCACCCCCCTCCCACCTGCTAACTCTATACAAGGGCATTATTCCCCCATGTAAGAATTACGCCTCACATGTATGGGGTATTCCACTCTTACCGCTCTTTTAGACAGGGTGGAATCAAAAGCTTTTCGTCTCATCAACTTCTCTGTAACTGAATGTCTTCAGCTTCTCTCTAATCTTTGCGTTGCTGCATTTGTTGCTATCTTCTACCGCTATTTCCATGCCAGCTGCTCTTCTGATCTTACTAGCTGCTTGCCAACTGCTTGCTAACTCCACTCCTTCCACGGCCTCGCTGCCAAAGACTTTCTGCTTTCACCCCTATTCTGTCCACCTCTCTAATGCAAAAGTTAACCAGTATTCTCGATCATTCAGCCCTTTCTCTGGTAAACTCTCGTTTCAAGACACTTATCCTGTAATTTCTGACTACCGCTTTCAACTTTCTTCGTGGACCGGCACCTCAGTGGACCTTTTATTTATTTATTTATTTATTTATTTATTATATTTTTTGTTACTCTTGGCCGGTAACCCTCCTACATAATCTTTTGTTTCACTATAGATTATTTTTAATTGCTTGTTTAAACTGATTTACATATAAATATGAAGATTAAAGAAAAATAAAAAAACAATAAACTCCCAAAAAAACAATAAAACCCCCAAAAAGAACACTCCGTTTTTTTTTTCTTTTTTTTCTTTTTCATCCCTGGATAAAATAATTACGTGTGTGAGTTTAAGAACAACCGACCATCATTGTTGACAGAGAGAAGAACATGTAAACTCCCTGGCCAGTTATTCGTTTAGTTTTAGGGGGAAAAACTTCAAGGTGTAAACTTAAACTCAGGATAGATAGATAAAATTATCATTTCATTATGTATTAGTCATTACATCAATGATACACAACAAATTTTCATGTAAGACCAACACTGAACTTTACGATGCTTAAAATCGAAAATTAATGTAACCCTAGTTTAGTATTAACTCTTGGTCACACTCAAATTAACTTGCAAATTATTATCATTTTTTTATTTAACTTTTTTTTTTCTCAGTAACTGATTTAGAGCATTGTAACTGTTTATTTATTTATTTTTGGTATAGGGGTCCCACAATTCCAGGTAACAGAGCCATGCATTTACTAAATAAACCGTAGTGTATTGAAAGAATATTATGAAATCTTTTGTCATAGGATTTTCCCGTGCCTATAGAACCCCGGCTTATTAATAAGAACAACGCTGCCATACCACACAAAGATAATTATATTAGATATATACCAATGGCTGGTGGTAGCTACCTGACTTGAACAAGCAAACAACTATACAAAAACCTGACAAAATTACCATATAATTTGATAGTAAATCAAAATTGAACTTTAATATAAAATCAAATAAAAGGCTCCACATGACACAAAAACATCAGCAACAACAATGATAATAATAATTATAATAATAATAATAATAATAATAATAATAATAATAATAATAATAATAATAATAATAATAATAATAATAATAACAATAACAATACTACTACTACTACTACGACTACTGCTACTACTACTACTACTACTACTACTACTACTAATAATAATAATAACAATAATAATAATGATAATAATAATAAAAACAATAACAAAAACAATGATAATGTATTACATGATTTTTTTAATCTTGTTTTTTTCCATAGTGATGCTGCATATATATATATATATATATATATATATATATATATATATATATATATATATATATATATATATATATATATATATATATATATATATATATATATATATATATATATATATATATATATATATATATATATATATATATATATATATATATATATTTAAATGAATCTATAAAACAAAACAAAAAAATGTATCTGTCTTTTTCACATTCCTTTCTATAATTCCATTTTCCATTATTCACTCGTCCCCTTCAGAGCACTTCACATTTTAGCCTTCCATTCAGAGTACCTCACATTTTACACTCCCTTTCAGAGCACCTCACCTTTTATTCTCTCCTTCAGAACACCTCACATTTTATCCTCCTCTTTAGAACACTACACATTTTATTCTCCCCTTCAGGACACCTCATATTTTATTCTCCCCTTCAGAACACATCACATATATACCAATATACCTTGACTTTTACCTCGATGGTGGTGTGAAAAAAAGTAGTAACTAAAGAATAAAAAAAAATATAGCATCATCTCAAAGGAATCTTATCACATTTAAACGAAATTCAGAATGGAGAGAGAGGGCGGGGGCAGTTTTGACTATCTGACAGGCAGATCTTTCTCAAATTCTAATGATTCATAGGTAAGTATAGATCTCTGAAAAAAATAATAAATTTGCATGAATTATAGATTGTATATGCAGAGAGAGAGAGAGAGAGAGAGAGAGAGAGAGAGAGAGAGAGAGAGAGAGAGAGAGAGAGAGAGAGAGAGAGAGAGAGAGAGAGAGAGAGAGAGAGAGAGAGAGAGAGAGAGAGATGGTGTGTGAGGAGCGAGGTTATTAGCGACACAGACTTTAATCTAATAATTGATCAATACAAGGTTTGGCAGAGCCGCAGACCGGGGAATCCCTAGAAAGGACAACGCCTAAACGCTCAATTCAAAATGGTCAGACCATAGTGTCTTCTATTTCTCCATAGGAGCCACTCTTCATAATCTCTGTCATCGAAAATTTAGGTTTAGGAAGGAGATAGGAAAAAATTGGTTCTCAAATAGAGTGGTAGATGAGTGGAACGGACTCATTAATCATGTAGTTAGTGCTAGGACACTAGAGAGCTTTAAGAGAAGATTAGACAAGTTAATGGATGGGGATAACAGATGGAAATAGGTAGGCTTGTTTCATACAGGGACTGCCACGTGTAAGCCTGGTCGCTTCTTGCAGCTTCCCTTATTTCTTATGTTCTTATGTTCTTATGTTCTTATGTTCTTATGTCATTTTGAAATTTCATGGCAAGACCACCTTTGTTACCTATTACATCTGCCAAATCTTTGTCTGGGTCGTCCATAAAGTCAGACGCTGTGTATGTAGAGTCCATTGTAAGCACTTATAAAGTCAACTCTCTTCCTCCACACAAAACCTCCACACACCTAATAACACACACACCCTTCACTCAAAAATTCAAAATTATAGTGGCGTCTCCTACACCAGCCTCGAAGTCCCCATCTGGGGAGAGGACCACAATTGTCCCCCGGTCGAACTGCTCCTCTGATAACGATTCTAAGTGTCTTGACACAACCCTTAACTTTTTCTTCATTAACCTCTGCAACATTTGCGATCTAAGATATAATTTTCAATCTGTAGAACACCACCTCTCCTCTTCTAAACCTCATCTTCTTTTCCTCATTGAAAATCAGGTGTCTGAGGCAACTGACAGTAGCCCCTTTCCGGTTCCCCCCTACTTTTCACTATCCTAATTTTCAATTAAAAGCTGGATGTTGCATTTATGTGCGAAACGACTTAACCTGATCTCGTCCCCACGCTCTTGAAACTTCCGAGTTTCCCACCATCTGGCTACGACTAATGTCACTCTCAAACTAAATTTATCTGTGCTGTATACCCCTCACCTAACTCCTCTGACTATAAGAATTTTTTTGACTACTTAACTTCCAAAGTGGAGCACATTCTGACTCTCCTCCCTTTTCCAGAGATCTCCATTCTTGGAGACTTCAATGTTTACCACCAGCTTTGGCTTTCCTCTCCCTTCACTGACCATCCTGGTGAACTAGCCTTCAACTTTGCTATCCTCCACAATCTAGAGCAATTGGTGCAACACCCTACTCGTATTCCTGACTGTCTTGGAGATACACCCAAAATTCTTGACCTTTTCCTGACCTCTAATCCTTCTGTTTATGCTGTCACCCTTTTTTTCCGTTGGGCTCCTCCGATCACAATCTGTATCTTGGCCTATTGCTCCAATCCCTCCTCAGGATCCCCCTAGGTAGAGGTGCCTCTGGCGTTTTGCCTTTGCTAGATGGGGGGGACCTGAGGAAGTATTTTCCTGCTTTTCCTTGGAATGACTGCTGCTTCCGTGTCAGAGACCCGTCTTGGTGTGCCGAGCAAATAACAGAGATAATAGTTTCCGACATGGAGGCGTACATTCCTCACTTTTTTTCTCGACCTAAACATTGGTTTAGCATAGCTTGTTCCTGCTATACATGATAGAAAGCTGGCCCACAAAAGGCCTTCCATCACCAGAATCTCATGCACTTTATATTTCTGCCCGGAACCATGCCAAGTGTGTTCTGCAACTAGCCAAAAACTCCTTCATTAATAGAAAGTGTCAAAATCTTTTAAGATCTAACTCCCCTCGTGACTTCTAGCATCTAGCCAAAAATATATCCAATAACTTTGCTTCTTCTTCTTTCCCTCCTTTATTTCAACCAGATGGCACCACTGTTATCACATCTATCTCTAAAGCTGAACTCTTCGCTCAAACCTTTGCTAAAAACTCTACCTTGGACGATTCAGGATTTGTTCTTCCCTCTCCTCTACCCTTTGACGACTTCATGCTGCCTATTAAAATTCTTTGCAATGATGTTTTCCATGCTCTCGCTGGCCTAAACCCTCGGAAGGTTCATGGACCTAACGGAGGTACCTCCTATTGTTCTCCTAAACTCTGCCTCCTTGCTTGCACCTTGCCTGGTCAAACTCTTTCAACTCTGTCAACATGTACCTTTCCTTCTTGCAGAAAGTTTCCTTACATTCAGCCTGCTTCTAAAAAGGGTGTCTGTTTCAATCCTTCAAACTACCGTCCTATTGTTTTAATTTCCTGCCTATATAGAGTTTTTTAATCTATCGTCAACAGGAAGATTCTTAAACATCTATCACTTCACAACCTTCTACCTGATCGCCAATATGGGATCCGTCAAGGCCGCTCTGCTGGTGATCTTCTGGCTTTCCTTACTGAGTCTTGGTCATCCTCTTTTAGAGATTTTGGTGAAACTTTTGCTGTTGCCTTGGATATGTCAAAAGGTCTTGATAGATTCTGGCACAAAGCTTTGTTTCCTTTCTGACCGTTCTATTGTTGCTGTGGTAGACGGTCACTGTTCTTCTTCTAAATCTTAACAGTGGTGTTCCTCAGGGTTCTGTCCTGTCACTCACTCTCTTATTATTCATCAATGTCCTTCTAAACCAAACTTCTTATCCTATCCACTCCTACGCTGATGATACCACCCTGCACTTTTCCACGTCTTTTCATAGACGTCCAACACTTCAGGAAGTAAACATTTCATGTAAGGAAGCCACTGAACGCCTGACTTCTGATCTTTTGTAAAATTTCTGATTGGGGCAGGGCAAACTTGGTATTGTTCAATGACTCAAAAACTCAATTCCTCCATCTATCAACTCGACACAACCTTCTAGACAACTATCCCCTCTTCTTCAGTGATGCTTAACTATCCCCCTCTTCTACACTGAACATCCTCGGTTTG
>NC_087161.1:9085000-9152500 GCF_035594125.1 Scylla paramamosain
TATATATATATATATATATATATATATATATATATATATATATATAT
Organism: Scylla paramamosain; assembly: GCF_035594125.1. NCBI lineage: Eukaryota > Metazoa > Arthropoda > Malacostraca > Decapoda > Portunidae > Scylla > Scylla paramamosain. The sequence continues at coordinate 9,085,048 of NC_087161.1, forward strand.
ATATATATATATATATATATAAGTAAAAATCTAAGGCGTCAGGGTAATGGAAAGAAAGTACATCACTTTGCTAAGATGTCTTTTTATTAGCTAGCTGTGTTCTCACGGTTGTTATTTTCGCAAATGGGTTCTTATATTGTTATAACAGCAAGCTCTCTCTCTCTCTCTCTCTCTCTCTCTCTCTCTCTCTCTCTCTCTCTCTCTCTCTCTCTCTCTCTCTCTCTCTCTCTCTCTCTCTCTCTCTCTCTCTCTCTCTCTCTCTCTCTCTCTCTCTCTCTCTCTCTCTCTCTCTCTCTCTCTCTCTCTTTTATTGATACATAATACGAGTACACCGTTTTTCATGTTTGGGATTGTACAGGTTAAAGGAGATATTTTGGGTATCCCTTATCCAAAAACTCACCCAACTGTCACTCGTCAGGCCGAGCCTCTACCACGTATCAAAGCATCACTGTTGCACACGAGGCTTAACCACTGCTAAACTCTGTTGACGTGTCACTTTCACTCATTGGACGAACTTCTAACATCTACGCCCGTGTCATTGTCACGTATTTCACTAAACCACTGGTTCACTAACACCTCCGCACGCTGCAACACTAAGGTCTGGTCCGAGGCCAGAAATTTATTTCACCACTGCACAAGCCTTTGCTTGAATTGTCTTTTGTGGTGGGTGGAGTGAGACAATGGAGTAGCCAGGGCCAAGAGTGCCGTGGAAACTGCTCTAGTAAGCACTTCAGCTCGGCGTGGCGGCAAGCGGAGTTCTTGCAGGTGGGGGTGTCTGTTGCTCCTGCACGTCCCTGCGATGCTGCAGGTTCTGCAGGCTATGGAGGCCGGCTTGTTGCTCGGGAATATTGTGGGTTGCAAAGTTGCAATCTCACTTAGACTGGATGCTCAGTGAGATACAGCATACACTAATAACTTTATTTTAATTCGCTAAAATTTAGTACGACAAATTCTACCGAGTATCACGTTACACAATCGCAAAATGTACAATATATTTCAAGATTCAAGTGTGATTATTATGCACGAAGCGTTCACCAATACATCAACATTCAAAAATTATCCGAATAATCAGTACGTCACTTTTCACTTCAATACACAATATTACACATCATAATAAAAACCAACAAAAAACCAACAAAATACTCCTAACTTAACACATCATAATAAAAAAAATAAAAAAAATCCTACTTACAATACCTATCAATATGAGCTGCGACAGACTGCACTACAAACTTTTAAGCTCTACTTACGACCAGCAATCCGGTGAGCTGAGCCATCTAGCTCCTTGTCTCGCCCTGGTCTAGCCCTCTAAGATCCAGGACCCCTCTGTGCGAGTTCTAGTAGCTCTCTGTTTTTCCTAGCGTCTGGCTGCTGCATATACATATATATATATATATATATATATATATATATATATATATATATATATATATATATATATATATATATATATATATATATATATATATATATGTTCTTGCCCCGAACTGTTACCATTACCATTATGGCTCATTTTTGTAGTCTCTTCACGTATGATCCATTTCCTTATTCCCTCATAATCTGATGCTTGATTTATAGACACCTGGCTGTCTCTCTTGAGATATCTATCAGTCAGCTGATCATCCTCTGTGCCGTATCGTTGGTCACGTCAACATACCCTGACGGTGTTCGGTTCTGGTATCTCTTAGTCCTCTGATCTATCTATCTATCTATATTTATAGAAAAGATGGGTGAAGGAAGAATAATATGAGTATAAGAGGATAGTGAGAAATAATGAAAGAAGTATAAGATTAAAGATGGTGGGCTGTCCACCTTGCTATTTTACTTATTGATGTTATACTGTGTATTATGTGTTTGTGAGAATGTTTGTGTTCTGTGTGCTGACTTCATGTGATGGCACGGGCCGCGATTGTTCTCCCTGTTACACCGCAGGCGAGTCGAGAGAGACTCTACCACTAATCCCTCGCCGACACCACACAACTCTTACCCCCTATAGGTAGGTCCCCGGGTGTCGGCGACTCAGGATGAGGTGCAACCCCCTCCCCATCTACCGCTTGCTGGGGGCCAGCAAGCCCTACCAGTGGCCAGTACCCCTCGGCTGTGCACTACGGTGTGGTGAACACCGGCGTGGCATACCGCCTCACCGCCGACTCAGGGCGCGGAGTGGGGAGAGAGGAGGCCAGCTACGAGTCCCATGTGAAGCATGTGTGTGTGTGTGTGCTGTTTAGAGTGTTGGAGTTACATAATATTCTTTCCTTTTCAGATGCCCCGTGTGTGCTGAGTTTTTGTGTTTGGCCATCTTCAGGAATACAGTGAGTAAAGGTAAGTGTTTTAAGGTGAGTATGTTTCCTTTATTTTCGGTTTGTTAATAGATTGGGTTGGGTATTGTTTTGCATGCCTGTAGGCTGCTAGGGAAATCACGGTGGTATTTTACTATTTGATCTGAGTTGTCTTTTAGGCTTTGATAGATAGGCAGGCCCAACTCATCAATTTTTTCCCAAATTGTCTTTGCTCTGTAGTGTAGACGTATATTGAGAGGTGCTGTTTTGGTGTGTATGTGTACTTGTTCTGTTGTCATGGTGTAAGGGTGTTTCTGATTTGTTTGTCCTCTGATAACTTCAGGGTATGGGAGTTTTTTTCTAGAAGCTTCTTCTCTCTCATTCTGTTGCTTCTCTTAATCTTGGTATTTACTTCTGTATCTCTTGTTCGCCTTTGTCTTTTGCCGTCTTCTGCTCCATTATCTTTGTTCCTCGGCCTGCGATATTTTCAATTTGTCTTAATATTTGTTCATGTGTCTCATGTTCGTCCCTGTCTCTTGCCGTCTTCTGCTTCACTATCTTGCTTCCTCGGGCTCCGATATCTTCTCTTTGTCTTGTATTTGCTTGTAAATCTCTAATTCTTATTTGTCTTTTGCCGTCTTCTGCTTGTTTGTCTATCTATTAGTCATTGGAAACTTCTGGGCTTGGATATTGTTGTTGTTCTCGGTACCTTCTCTTGACTCATCGGTTTGCGATATGTACTGGTAATCTTGCTATTTGCCCTTGTATCTTCATTTGATCGTCTTGTGCTCTCACAGGCTTCTTTCCATGTTATCTTCTGATTTCTGTCTATTTCCTTTTTTTTTCTGTTATTATGCTTCTCTTCTTACGTCTACTTCTGTTCTTGTGCCCTCTTTGATATTATTTTTTATTTTTCTGCTCCTGCGTCGTCTCGGATCACAACAAGTCATGCCCTTCAGAAGCGCGTCCTGGCGCTTATAGACGTCTAATGGGAACAGGTGGCTTGGGTGGATGGGTTTTCCTTCAGGGATAAGAAGTCGGAGGTGGAAGCGCGGGTTTCGGAGGACTGCCCCTTGCTGCAGACCTTACGGAAACAAAAGAGGCAGCCACCCACGAACACCAGGACGACTCCGAGAGGAAGGATCACCCACAGCCAGCTGATCCAGTCTAGGTCACGTGGAGGTTATGGTTTCATCAGGAACTGCATCTGATCTATGTAACTGGGTAGCGACCATGGTTCCAATCCAATGCTGCTAGGAAGGCTTATATTAGATGAATTTATAATAAATTCATATTCCCACAAAGAGAAGGCAAGGATGGTGGAGATTTGATGGTGATTGGAGCATTTGTAATTCGTTTGAAGAAAGCAGGCAGGGAAGAGGTGTTCCCATGTATACTACATCTTTGGTTTATCTGTATGAGTCCAGTGCCCTTTAATATGTGCCGAGTTGGTGGAATAGATTTGTTGTGACGGTTTAATGTAATGCCAAGTGGAGCACTCGTGGCCATAGTTCCAGCCAGTGATATGTTCAATGAAGATAGGCTTGAAAGATTTTGCAATCATGATGTTGCATAATTTAGAGATGGAAACTTTTTGACAGCCAATTCACAACATTCAGTATTACTTGAATATATGGGGCGAGTAGGACATAGCAACAATTCATCATACATTTTACACACATTAAAATCATCAGCTAAGAAAAATTTTGTCCTCGACTTATTTATCACTAAATATTTTTGTGAGGGCTTATCCACAAGGAATGCATCTGATTTAGGAATAGGAAAAGGGAAGGAGGTCATTCTGAAGACACTGAAAGTGTCAACAGAAATCTCTCGTAAAGGAATGAGTAAGTAGAAGTTCAAGTCATGCAGTGCAGTCATTTTTACAACACGAATAGCATCTCTATGCAACTCTAGAAATTCTGGCTTTGGCGGAGACAACAGTTCATTTCTTGTTGATATATCATCTAAAAATGATAATAAAAGAGTATTTGTTACAATATGTAGGGAAACATGTTTCTATCATGTTTTGTAATCCTATCCTTAAATTAATGAGATCAGTTGCACTGGATGTTAAGGCTAACTGGACATGTATCAAGATTTACAACATAAAAATTGACCTTCCATTATTTTCTATATTTAATCAAATCTCCCTCAAAAGTTTTTCCGTAGCTCAGGTAGCAACTTCCAGTTTTTCTAATGCGCGATGCACATTAGTTAATTCTCTAAGTGTTATTTATATTCAAGACCTTGGAATGAACACTGAGGACCTTGCGTTTCTCTTCTGTGAATGTTTCTAATGAATGGAGATGATTATGTATGGAGTCAATCTGAGCCTAGGTTGCTGTGCCGAAAAGGGTGTTTGCAAATGAGCCAATAATATTTGATGCGCCCCGTGGCTTCCTTCTATTTCTAGGATCATTCAGGATGTACATATCTTATGTACCATAAGATATGTATTAAAAAATCATTCATACTTTAATGCAACCTTTCAAATCTTTTATCAGAAGAATAAATATGTTCGTGTATTAAACTAGAGAGTACATAGTGTTCGTCTATTTGATCTATGTTATATATAATATTTGCAGTCAAGTTTATAGCTCGCATCAAAGGCTCGTAAATGTCTTTTAACTTCAGTATGAAATGCACCACATAAGTTCTTCCCGTAACAATTAGCTTGAATTCTAGTGTGAAACTCAATCCCTATTGTGCCGTACATGCTTGGTGTACATCCAGGGCATGGATGCCTCCAAGGCATAAGCAGATGGTCTGCAAAACAATATTATCATAGTTTACTATTTGTTTCTTTTATATTGTAATAGTGTTTTCATAACAAGGGACAATTCGGGAGCATTTGATTTTGAGATTTTGAGATTGTATGTGTGCTGAGAAGAAGCAGTAGCGTTTCCTTGAGCTTCCCTAGAGTCATCTTGTTCATTCCCTGATAATTTATCCTCATCATTAATTTAATTATCACTTCTTACTGTTTTGTCATCTGCATACTGTACTCTTATCAGTGTCCTGGGACATGAAAGGAAATAGGTGTAATGGTTGGAGAATCACCTTGGTCTCTCTTGTTTCACACGTCGCATGTACTGGGTATGCTCGTCTGACATTTGGATTCATTTGTGGTGTAGCGTTATTTTCGTGAAAGCAATGTTTTTATACTACCTGTCCCAATATTTCTTATCTTCACTACCATTATTTATATATATATATATATATATATATATATATATATATATATATATATATATATATATATATATATATATATATATATATATATATATATATATATATATATATATATATATATATATATATATATATATATATATATATATATATATATATATATATATATATATATATATATATATATATATATATATATATATATATATAGCATATATAGTATATATATATAGCATATATAGTATATATATATATATATATATATATATATATATATATATATATATATATATATATATATATATATATATACTTTTTTTTCTCTCTCTTTCCTCTGTGGGGTTTACAACTAGTAAAGTTTCATAGCTCTACTAATTTCTTTCACTCTTGAACTGACTGTCGTCCTCAGCATCCATCTTGAGAAGACAAGCAGCATCTTCGCCCAGTAAGGAGTGTTGATTTGTTTCCATTCGCCAAATTATCGACATGTATGGAAATTACATATCGCTCTTAATAATGCTCAGAAATAGTCTAGCATTACTTAGAAATATCCAAGATTAATTCACAAACAATCTACCATAAACATAAAGAGCGACATTTCGTTATATTTTATTCAAAATAATGTTGCTACATTTAGAAAGGCAGTTACTTTAGCAGTATTTCTGCTGCTAGGAGTAACTTTTACTTTGAAGGTAAAAGTTGCTTCTAGGAGCGACTCATAGAAGCAAAGTCGAGGATAAAAGCACTTCTAGGAGTGCTCTTAAGAGTACTCCTAGGAGTCTTTATTAACTCGGGCCCATCGCTAACTATAACTCCTAAATCTTTTTCATTCCTTGAACTTACCAGAGTTTCATTTTTTTACTGTTCCTATTGTGTAGGTTTCTTTTACTTACGCTAAGTATTTTGCATTTGTTAATATTAAACTGCATTTACCATCTGTCTGTTCATTCGTTCATCCTATCCAAGTCTGCCTGCATGGCAATTGCATCCGAATCTGACCTAATTAATCTATCTTCGTGTCATCCGCAAGTTTGGTAACATCACCACCAATCCCAATATCCAAGTCATTAATATATATCAAAAACAATAACTCTAAAACTGATCCCTGTGGCACCCCACTAATTACTTGACCTCACTCAGATTTAGAGCCGCTTATTACAACTCTCTGTCGCCTAACCACGACCTTATTCAGCCAAACACCTTCCCATCTATGTATATGTATCCAATGCACACTAACCTTTCTCAGGAGCCTCTGATGGGGTACCTTGTCGAACGCTTTACTGAAGTTCAGGTATAGGATGTCACAACTATTTCCATTATCTGGCGCCTCGTAAAAGTTACTGCAAAAATTCAACAGGTTCATAAGACAAGACTTTCCCTTCGTGAAGCCATGTTGTGACTGATTTATCAATGTTCCTCGCGATTGCTCACGCTTGCCTCCACATTACCGGAACCACTCCTGAGTCTAGCGATTTCCTAATGACAGTAACTAGGAGTTCACTAATAACCTTTTTTGCATTCCTTAGGCACTCTGGGATATATTTCGTCTGATCCTGGTTACTTGAATTTTTTTGCCTATCTATCTTCGGTTCCACTATCTTCTTAGTTATGAAAATATCTATCAACCTCTCATTCTCTTCTGCTCTAAAAATCTGTTCATTATCCGGCATTTCTTGCATGTATTCTTGAGTGGAAACTGTTATAAAATACTCGTTCAGAATTTTACTCATCTCTTCCCCGGAACTCCCCATCAGCTGCTTTTAATGGACCTATTATTTATCTGTTCATCGTCATTTATCTGTTCATCCCTTAAGGTCAGTCTTCGCCTGGCTAGCTACCTCTAATTAACCTTCTTCGTTAACTTCCTGACTGTTCTAATTCATTATATTGAGACCTTAAATCCTCTTACCCTTAATCTCATATATATACTTCTCTTCAGTCCTATGTAGTATTTTAACCTAACAATCATCCACATAAGGTCATTCTTTTGTGAGTATTGTTCTATAAGGAATGTTTATTAACTGCCCTGTATGTAATCTATCAACGAAATATTTATACATCTCATCAACATTTACTTCCCCTAATCCCCCCATCTCGGCCCCCTCCATTGTCTCCACTCCATCTTTCATCCCCCTCGACCTCACCTCGCCAATCTCAGTATGACCTGACGCACCATCCCCATACTAGCACCTTAGCTTGCTCCCCCTCTCTCATCCCTTCCCCTACTTATCCGGCCATTTCTCACCTCCTGCGCTCCACCCTCGCAGCTCCCCTTGCCTTATTCCCTCTGTTCTGGATCTTACCTGTGCATCCTCCTCAGTTCGTTGCCAGTCAACTCCCTTCAGGTAAATTCTTAATCCCTCAAAAACTGCTCTGTTAAAGGCAAGTAACTTACTGCTGTTTTTGCTTCTCGAAGCTTCCTCCCATTTTAATTTTTTGCTTAATTTAACAATGGTCACTGTTACCTAGCTATTCTACAACCTCCACCTGCCTGAGTGCTTCCTCCCTTCCAATCATAAATAAAGGTGGAATATTATTCCCCCTTGTGGGTTCTAGGATTACCCGTTTTAAAACTACTATTTAACTTAACTACTTTAAGAAATTCCTCAGCTTCACTATTACACATCATCATGTTCCAGTCAGTATTCCAAAAATTAAAATCTACCACGCATACCTGACCGTATCTACCTGCTCTATTTATCTCCTGTTATAGCGAGGTGCAAGTTTCCTTTGTACTATTCCCTGGCCTGTGCACTAATCCCAGTATTATTGAATGTGATCCTTCCGTAATAGCAAAGTATATCGACTGTTTGCTATCTGGTTTTATGTTACTATTAATACAACATTGTACTGTGTCCCTAAATAATTACTAGCAATAAAAGTAGTATGTAGTGGTAATTCTTCCTATTCTATCCATTGTTGTTATTATTATTATTATTATTATTATTATTATTATTATTATTATTATTATTATTATTATTATTATTATTATCATTATTACTATTATTATTATTATTAATATTATTTTTATGATTATGTTGAGTATAATAACAATAGAAACAATAATAATTTATCATTGTTATAATTTTATACTTTTTTTTTTTTTCCTTTACAATGTTTCCTCAATGTTGTAATCTGAACTGGCATCTTGGATTTTACACTTAACTATCTCTACTCTCTTACGAAGACTGCTTTCCTCTCATTATCTTCTGGAATGCGAGAAATAAAAGTAGCAGGAAGAGCGTGGGCGGACGTGATCACCGTGATGGCTTCTGTGTGTGTGTGTGTGTGTGTGTGTGTGTGTGTGTGTGTGTGTGTGTGTGTGTTGCCAACATATATTTGTAAATATTTCTCTAGTATATTCTCTTTCTCTCGTCTGTTTATATTATAAGTAAAGGACAGACCAAGGATGTTCTGTGTAAAAGAGGGGGACAGTTGAATGTCACTGAAGAAGAGGTGACTTATCTGGAAGGTTGTGTCGAGCTGATAGATGGAAGAATTGAATTTATGAGGCATTGAACAACATTTAGTTTGCTTTGCCCCAAATTTTGAGAAATCAGACGTCAGTTGTTCGGTGGCTTTCCTGCGTGAGCTGTGTAATTCCTGAAGAGCTGGACTTCTGCGAAAAGACGTGGGAAAGTGCAGGGTGATATCATCGGTGTAGGAGCAAGTAGGACAGGATGTTTGGTTTAGATCATTGATAAATAATAGGAAGAGAGTGGATGACACGACAGAACCCTGAGGAACACCTCTGTTAAAACTTAAGAAAAATAACTGTCTACCACAGCAGCAATATGTAATTCCTGAAGAGCTGGACGTCTGCGAAAAGACGTGGGAAAGTGCAGGGTGATATCATCGGTGTAGGAGCAAGTAGGACAGGAAGTTTGGTTTGGATCATTGATAAATAATAGGAAGAGAGTGGGTGACACGACAGAACCCTGAGGAACACCTCTGTTAAAACTTAAGAAAAATAACTGTCTACCACAGCAGCAATAGAACAGTCAGAAAGAAAACTTGAGATGAAGTTATAGAGAGAAGGATGGAGGCCGTAGGAGGGTAATTTCGAAATCAAAGCTTTGTGCTAAACTTCATCAGAAGCTTTTAATATGCCAAAAGCAACAGCGAAAGTTTCACCAAAATCTCTATAAGAGGATGACCAAGACTCAGCAAGGAAAGCTATAAGATCACCAGTAGCTCGGCCTCGACGAAACCCATACTGACGATCAGATGGTTGTGAAGTGAAACATATTTAAGAATCTTCCTGTTGAAGATAGATTCAAAACCTTTAGAGAGGCAAGAAATTAAAGCAATATACCGGTAGTTTGAGAGATTAGAGTGATCACCCTTTTTAGGAACAGGCTGGATGTAGGCAAACTTTCAGCAAAAAGGAAAGATAGATGTTGATGGACATCTACTGTCTCCTCCTCCTCAGAGGAGGCAGTAGACACCTGCCGAAACGATAATTACTCCCAGTGAGGTCTAAAGCACTGTTCAGGGGGTGCTGTGAACTTATCATTAAACCCAGCTGTGACCTCACTGAACGTTTGTGTCTCACAACACAAGGGGGCAGTCACAGCCTGCCCTCTAAAGACAACTCTCTTCCTCCTCACAAAACTACAAGCACCTAATAACACACGCACCCTTCACCCAAAAATTTTAAAATCATCATGGCGACTCCTACACCAGACTCGGAGTCCCCATCTGGGGAGGGGACCATAAATGTCCCCAGGTCGGACTGCCTTTCTGTCGACGACCCTAAGTGTCTTGACACCCCCCTCAACTTTTTCTTCATTACCTTTTGCAAAATTCGCGGTCTAAGATCTAATTTTCAATCTGTAGAACACCACCTCTCCTCTTCTAAACCTCATCTTCTTTTCCTCACTGAAACTCAGGTGTCTGAGGCAACTGACAGTAGCCCCTTTTCTGTTCCCTCCTACTTTCTCTATCCTCATTTTCGATCCAAAGCTGGATGCTGCGTTTATGTGCGCAATGACTTAACCTGCTCTCGTGCCCACGCTCTTGAATCTTCCGAGTTTTCCACCATCTGGCTACGACTACAGAGTCACTCTCATACTAAATTTATCTGTGCTGTATACCTCTCTCCTAACTCCTCCGACTATAAGAAATTCTTTGACTACTTAACTTCCAAAGTGGAGCACATTTTGACCCTCTTCCCTTTTGCAGAGATCTCCATTCTTGGAGACTTCAATGTTCACCACCAGCTTTGGCTTTCCTCTCCCTTCACTGACCATCCTGGTGAACTAGCCTACAACTTTGCTATCCTCCATGACCTAGAGCAACTGGTGCAACACCTTACTCGTATTCCTGACCGTCTTGGAGATACGCCCAACATTCTTGACCTTTTCCTGACCTCTAATCCTTCTGCTTATGCTGTCACACTTTCTTCTCCGTTGGGCTCCTCCGATCACAATCCAATATCTTTATCTTGTCCTATCACTCCAATCCCTCCTCAGGATCCCCCTAAACGAAGGTGCCTCTGGCGTTTTGCTTCTGCTAGCTGGGGGAACCTGAGGAGGTATTTTGCTGATTTTCCTTGGAATGACTACTGCTTCCGTGTCAGAGACCCGTCTTTGTGTGCTGAGCGCATAACAGAGGTGATAGTGTCTGGCATGGAGGCGTACATTCCTCACTCTTTTTCTCGTCCTAAACCTTCTAAACCTTGGTTTAACACAGCTTGTTCTCGTGCTATACATGATAGAGAGGTGGCCCACAAAAGGTCCTTAAGCCTTCCATCACCAGAATCTCATGCACTTTATATTTCTGCCCGGAACCATGCCAAGTCTGTTCTCCAACTAGCCAAAAACTCCTTCATTAACAGAAAATGTCAAAACCTTTCAAGATCTAACTCCCCTCTTGATTTCTGGCATCTAGCCAAAAATATCTCCAATAACTTTGCTTCTTCTTCTTTCCCTCCTCTACTTCAACCAGATGGCACCACTGCTATCACATCTATTTCTAAAGCTGAACTCTTTGCTCAAACCTTTGCTAAAAACTCTACCTTGGACGATTCTGGGCTTGTTCCTCCCTCTCCTCCACCCTCTGACTACTTCATGCCACGTATTAAAATTCTTCGCAATAATGTTTTCCATGCCCTTGCTGGCCTAAACCCTCGGAAGGCTTATGGACCTGATGGGGTCCCTCCTATTGTTCTCCGAAACTGTGCCTCCGTACTTGCACCTTGCCTAGTCAAAATCTTTGAGCTCTGTCTGTCAACATCTACCTTTCCTTCTTGCTTGAAGTTTGCCTACATTCAACCTGTTCCTAAAAAGGGTGACCGCTCTAATCCCTCAAACTACCGTCCTATTGCTTTAATTTCCTGCTTATCTAAAGTTTTTGAATCTATCCTCAACAGGAAGATTCTTAAACATCTATCACTTCACAACCTTCTATCTGATCGCCAGTATGGGTTCCGTCAAGGCCGCTCTACTGGTGATCTTCTGGCTTTCCTTACTGAGTCTTGGTCATCCTCTTTTAGAGATTTTTGGTGAAATTTTTGCTGTTGCCTTGGACATATCAAAAGCCTTTGATATGTCCAAGCTTTGGCACAAAGCTATGGCACAAAGCTTTGATTTCCAAACTACCCTCCTACGGTTTCTATCCTTCTCTCTGTAACTTCATCTCAAGTTTCCTTTCTGACCGTTCTATTGCTACTGTGGTAGACGGTCACTGTTCTTCTCCTAAATCTATTAACAGTGGTGTTCCTCAGGGTTCTGTCCTGTCACCCACTCTCTTCTTATTATTCATTAATGATCTTCTAAACCAAACTTCTTGTCCTATCCACTCCTACGCTGATGATACCACCCTGCACTTTTCCACGTCTTTTCATAGACGTCCAACCCTTCAGGAGGTAAACATATCACGCAGGGAAACCACAGAACGCCTGACTTGTGATCTTTCTAAAATTTCTGATTGGGGCAGAGCAAACTTGGTATTGTTCAAGGCCTCAAAAACTCAATTCCTCCATCTATCAACTCGACACAACCTTCCAGACAACTATCCTCTCTTCTTCAATGACACTCAACTGTCCCCCTCTTCTACACTGAACATCCTCGGTCTGTCCTTTACTTATAATCTGAACTGGAAACTTCACATCTCATCTCTAGCTAAAACAGCTTCTATGAAGTTAGGTGTTCTGAGACGTCTCCGCCAGTTTTTCTCACCCCTCCAGCTGCTAACTCTGTACAAGGGCCTTATCCGTCCATGTATGGAGTATGCTTCACATGTCTGGGGGGGTTCCACTCATACTGCTCTTCTAGACAGGGTGGAATCAAAAGCTTTTCGTCTCATCAACTCCTCTCCTCTAACTGACTGTCTTCAGCCTCTCTCTCACCGCCGCAATGTTGCATATCTAGCTGTCTTCTACCGCTATTTTCATGCTAACTGCTCTTCTGATCTTGCTAACTGCATGCCTCCCCTCCTTCCGCGGCCTCGCTGCACAAGACTTTCTTCTTTCTCTCACCCCTATTCTGTCCACCTCTCTAACGCAAGAGTCAACCAGTATTCTCAATCATTCATCCCTTTCTCTGGTAAACTCTGGAACTCCCTGTCTGCTTCTGTATTTCCACCTTCCTACGACTTGAATTCCTTCAAGAGGGAGGTTTCAAGACACTTATCCACCAATTTTTGACCACTGCTTTGACTCTTTTATGGGACTGGCATTTTAGTGGGCATTTTTTTATTAGATTTTTGTTGCCCTTGGCCAGTATCCTTCTTACATAAAAAAAAAAAAAAGTGTAGGAACAGTTTGACTAGCCAAGGTGCAATCATGGAGGCACAATTTCGGACAGTAATAGGAAGAACCCCATCAGGTCCGTAAGCCTTTCGAACGTTTAGTGTGTGTGTGTGTGTGTGTGTGTGTGTGTGTGTGTGTGTGTGTGTGTGTGTGTGTGTGTGTAAAATTTCACAAGGTTTGTGAGTAAGGAGGAGGGGGGGACCTGCCGGTCACATCTTGCTTACAGCTGGAACCTAGACTGCTTCAAATGGAACCCAAAACATGAACCAGACATGACACGCTTGCTGTCCCATAAAGGAAGGGAAAAAGCAATAGAGCAGTGTGGGGATGGAAAAGCCGCCGGAAAATACGACACACCCTTGTGACACACATTGCTAAAAGAATGTGTAGGGGAAAAGGTGAGAAAAAAAAATGCGTGGTTTAAAAAAAAAATGCATGGAGGTATCAGGGTCTCTCTTTTAGATAGAAACTTAATTATTATGAAAACTAAATAACATACATAGCTGGAGAAAGTATCACATAAAATTCCTCCTGTATGCGTATCTTTTGTAGGTGAACACAGCAACACACTTTTCGGCAGGATGAGAAGAATGGTGCCACCGTACTCCCTGCACGTTGTAACAAGTAGGGAAAAAAACGGAGCGAGGGAGCTGGGAATCTCTCTCTCTCTCTCTCTCTCTCTCTCTCTCTCTCTCTCTCTCTCTCTCTCTCTCTCTCTCAATTTTTCTTTATTTTCTTTATTTTTTTCCTTTTTTTTTTGTAGTGTGTGCTGCTGCATCCTCCTTTGAATACACTGTAGATAAGCTAGTGTTGATGACTGTAAAGAAAATAATTGTTTAAAATAGAAAATAAAAATTGCGTCGATATGCAAACAAAAATGCTCACTTACGTTATTCCTTCCTTTAGCTTGTCTATCTATGCACCAGACTCTTTTATAAAAATTGCTTTCGATGGTCACAAAAGTCATTATCTGGGTTTTCATGGGTGTTTTTTTTTGCAATAATGATACATCATCCTTGTTAAACTATAGCTTGAATAATTGCATGCCTATTGAAAGACTCAACTTCCAATGGAGCCTGCTACAATTGGTTAAGATAAGACCTGGAAACCTATGAGAACGCAATTTCAGAATTTCTAACCTTTTGTCGGTGTTCCCTGGCAGCCGTAACCCACAGCGGGCACTCGGTGGACAACATGACCACGCAGTTCCCACTTCATCACCATCCCTTACCAGCTCTTGTTGACATCGTTTCTTTCCATGTTTTTCACTCCCTGCCATGAGCCATCCCATATCCCTGCGCAATCCGTGGTACACGGAGCCATGTTAATCTGTCAACATCACAGTATTCAACACAATGTTTCTCACTTTTTTGTTGTGGTGTCTCTCCGTATCACTATTCGCACTGTGCATAAGCCGTATTGATGGATAGTTGTGTTATTGATATGTTGGTTATATTGGCATTTTACCGATATTTTTGCGAGTCTTTAGATATGTACTGTTCTCTTGGAGATGATCTAGGTGAATTTTTTTTTCCTTTCGTTTCCTTTTCCGTGCTAGGAGTCTCCAAATTCACTCATTCGTTTTCTCCCGGTTAGTAGCAAAAAGCTAAATCGAAATAGAAATAACGTTAACATAAAAAGGTTCTCAGTATTCTCACGTGTTTAAAAAAAAATAGTAATAATGATAAGAAAATAACACTGAGAAAATAAACAAATGCAGGAGCTTATGAGATCATTATGAAATGTGTCAAAGGAACTAAGGTGCCTTTGTAACTAAAGCTACAAAAAAGGTGATACATAAGATAACCTTTAAAAATAGCCGTGTCTGTGTTGTATTGTGTTGTTATTGAAATAAACGACTTAGAGCATGTAAATGTACAGGAGTGTAGATTATGTGCTGCTAAGGTTGCTGCTGCTGCTCTCTCTCTCTCTCTCTCTCTCTCTCTCTCTCTCTCTCTCTCTCTCTCTCTCTCTCTCTCTCTCTCTCTCTCTCTCACACACACACACACACACACACACACACACACACACACACACAGACACACACACACACACACACACACACACATACAGCGCAAAAGGTCATCAAGTGAACCATGAGTCACATCCATGAATACCTTCACTGACCCGCATGACTGAACTACCTGACAGCAACGCCGTGCGCCGCTGTTGTGTGTTACGTGTCAGTGTGGAGTACGAGTGTATTGTGATGGTCCTAGGAGGGGAGAGGAGGGGAGGTTGAGAGACAAGGGAGGGTATACTGCGATTATGGGAGGAGAGAGAGAGAGAGAGAGAGAGAGAGAGAGAGAGAGAGAGAGAGAGAGAGAGAGAGAGAGAGAGAGACGTCAATAACCTCAACAACAGATATCCACACCTTGCCACCATATTCTCCAAGCCTTCGCGCTGCATCTCGTTCCCCAACACCTTCCTCGTCACTGAACACTTAGCAGCTAACACGGCAAGGGAGGAGGAAGGTACCAAAGGACGAGGGTTCCCGCTTATAATCCGAATACTTCAGGAATAATTTGTAGTGTGGAGCTTATTGGTATTTCATCTCGTGTAATCCAACCTGTCTTGTATTCCCGCGTTCCACTTAGGTACTCTTCCTTTTGATGGCAGCAGGCGATACATGCTATCTCATACAGCTGAATAAAAGTGTTCTCGTAATTATTCATGCATACTTTTCGTGACTTTACGTTTTACATAAATATTCGAAAAAAAAAAAAGGCAAAATGAAACGTAGATACTATCAGGTACTGGAGATACAAACGTTCAATGTAGCGTGGCACGAAAACATAGTAGATTCTCTCTCTCTCTCTCTCTCTCTCTCTCTCTCTCTCTCTCTCTCTCTCTCTCTCTCTCTCTCTCTCTCTCTCTCTCTCTCTCTCTCTCTCTCTCAATTGTGTTGAGAAATTGCATATGTGGATGTGGTCACCATATGTATGTACGAGTGTGTGTGTGTGTGTGTGTGTGTGTGTGTGTGTGTGTGTGTGTGTGTGTGTGTGTATGTGGGTGTCTGTGATGTTTTCGTAAACACACACACACACAAAAGCAGATACACACACAGGCTCGTTATCTCCGTTTAATAAAGGAAATGCTCTTCCTATTCTCATTTCCTACATGCAGGACAGTAATGGAAATTAAGTTCATAGGACGCACGTGCTGTTTAAAGCGAAGTGAGGGAGGAAATGAAGTGACAGTGGGATAAATGGAGGACGTGAGAGGAGAGAACAAAAATGTTGTGTGTGTGAGAGGAATGGGGATGGGAGGGGAGCCTCGTGTTGAGGAAGATTGATACAGTTGTAATTGCTGGAGAGAAGGATGGCGTGCTAGGGAAAGTGGCGGTGATGGTGGTGGTGGAGACTCGAAGGTGTGGTGCCGAGTATGGTTTGGTTATGGGTAAATTCATGGTGGTGGTAGTAGAAGTAGTAGCAAAGCAGCAGCAGCAGCAGCAGCAGCAGCAAACTGTAGGTATTTGCTGTTAGTGTACTGGAAAAAAAAAAAAGATACTAATTTGATTTCTTAAATTTACACGGTTTTCAAATGTCAAAACACAAGTCGTAACCTTGATAGATTAAAGAAACCGGATCTAAAAACATGTTATCCATGTTTTATGATCGAAATTCTAATACATTTTCATTATGCACATACATACAATATTACAGGGGTCCTATCCGTCCATGTATGGAGTATGCTTCACATGTATGGGGAGATTTCACTCATTCCGCTATTTTAGACAAGGTATGATGAAAAGCTTTTCGTCTTATCAACTCCTCTCCTCTAACTGACCTGAGCTAAGGGGCACAAGAAGTCACTGAAAAACTGTCCAGATGATAAATATTTTAAACACTTCAATGACTTTATTATAGCCTTAGGTTTAAAATGCATGTATTTTTAGGACAAATGGATGGTTAGCTTTTTTTGATAAGCAGAGTTTCTCAGGTAAAATTATAAACTTATACACTAATAGTACATAAGGGAAATACACAAATAAGGCAAATATGGATAGGTAGATAAGGAAATGAATATATTACATTTATTTATTTATTTATTTATTTATTTTTATGTAGGAGGGACACTGGCCAAGGGCAACAAAAATCCAATTAAAAAAAATTAAAAAAAAAAGCTCACTGAGATGCCAATTCCAGAAAAAGGTCCAAAGCGGTAGTCAAAAATTGAAGGATAAGTGTCTTGAAACCTTGAACTCTTGAAGGAATTCAAGTCATAGGAAGGTGGAAATACAAAAGCAGGCAGGGAGTTCCAGAGTTTACCAGAGAAAGGGAGGGATGATTGAGAATACTGATTAACTCTTGCATTAAAGAGGTTGACAGAATAGGGATGAGAGAAAGAAAAAAGTCTTGTGCAGGGAGGACGCGGGAGGAGGGGAGGCATGCAGTTAGCAAGATAAGAGCAGTTAGCATGAAAATAGCGGTAGAAGACAGCTCGAGATGTAACACTGCGGCGATGAGACAGAGGCTGAAGACAGTCAGTTAGAGGAGGGTTGATGAGACGAAAAGCTTTTGATTCCACCCTGTCTAGAAGAGCTGTATGAGTGGAACCCCCCCCCAAACATGTGAAGCACATGTTTGTGCTTCACATTGTGTGTCCATGTCCATACATGGACGAATAAGGCCCTTGTTCAGAGTTAGCAGCTGAAGGGGTGAGAAAAAACTGGCGGAGACGTCTCAGAACACTTAAATTCATAGAAGCTGTTTTAGCTAGAGATGAGATGTGAAGTTTCTGTATCATCAGTCTGATGATAATTGGGATATCAGTTATTTTATTTACTTGTTTATTTTTAAATTGGTTTGTGTATCAGTGTATTTATGTAGACGAGGGTTAAGCTCTGTGAACGGTGCGCAAGCCGTACGTCTTTGTGACGTGGCAGTGGAGAGGTGAGGTGAGGTGGCAGCAGGGTGATGAGGTGACGAGGAACGGTCAGCCAGGGTTATTTGCTGTCCGCCGTAACCTGAAGAGTGTTGTGATGGATCACTGTATGTAATACCTATTCAAGACTTAGGATTATTCTATTATGCTGGTATGTATGGCTATGTTTGGTTTTAATAGTACTGTGTGGTGGTTTATCAGCTGGTCACATAAAGCATTTGTGATGTTCATCAACAAAATGAAGCCTGTGTATTAGTGATGACCTTTTATGATTACAGTGTTAATTGGATTGTGCGGCCGGCTATTAAGATTGATAGTTACTTAGGGAATATTTCATGTATTACAGTTTATGAATCCAACTACTGGTTCGGAAAGTTTATGGAGGCAATTCATATGCGGCTGGAGCTACCGTTGTGAGTTATAATTCTAATGCTTATTATAAATGAAAATCAATGTTGTTAACTGGTTATATGACTGATTTTTAATCGTACTTAGCATATGGTGAATTCTACATACATCCATTCTCAACTTTCATGTTGATCTACTTATTAGCGATATTTGGGCTTGTAATAAAGAAGTTATGGCAGTGTTCAAGCTGTGTTAATGGATGCCCCCCATACAGTTTCCAGTTCAGATTATAAGTAGAGGACAGACCGAGGATGTTCAGTGCAGGAGAGGGTGACAGTTGAGTGTCATTGAAGAAGAGGGGATAGTTGTCTGAATGGTTGTGTCGAGGTGATAGATGGAGGGATTGAGTTTTAGAGGCATTGAACAATACCAAGTTTGCTCTGCTCCAGTCAGAAATTTTAGGAAGTTCAGGAAATTTTCAGGAGTTCTGTGGCTTCTCTGCGTGAGATGTTTACTTCCTGAAGGGTTGGACGTCTATGAAAAAACGTGGAAAAGTGCAGGGTGGCATCATCAGCGTAGGAGTGGATAGGACAAGAAGTTTGGTTTAGAAAGTCATTGATGAATAATAATAAGAGGGTGAGAGACAAGACAGAACCCTGAGGAATACCATTGTAAATACATTTAGAAGAACAGTGACCGTATACCACAGCAGCAACAAATCGGTCAGAAAGGAAACTTGAGATGAAGTTACAGAGAGAAGGATAGAAACCGTAGGAGGGTAGTTTGGAAATCAAAGCTTTGTGCCAGACTCTATCAAAAGCTTTTGATATGTCCAAAGCAACAGCAAAAGTTTCACCAAAATCTCTAAAAGAGGATGACCAAGACTCAGTAAGGAGAGCCAGATCACCAGTAGAGCGGCCTTGACGGAGCCCATACAGGCTATTAGATAGAAGGTTGTGAAGTGATAGATGTTTAAGAATCTTCCTGTTGAGGATAGATCCAAAAGCTTTAGATTGACAGGAAATTAGAGCAATAGGACGGTAGTTTGAGGGATTAGAACGGTCACCCTTTTTAGGAACAGGCTGAATGTAGGCAAACTTCCAGCAAGAAGGAAAGGTAGATGTTGACAGACAGAGCAGAAAGACTTTCACTAGGCAAGGTGAAAGCACGGAGGCACAGTTTCGGAGAACAATAGGAGGGACCCAATCAGGTCCAAAAGCCTTCCGAGGGTTTAGGCCAGCGAGGGCATGGAAAACATCATTGCGAAGAATTTTAATAAGTAGCATGAAGTAGTCAGAGGGTGGAGGAGGGGGAAGAACAAGCCCTGAATCGTCCAAGGTAGAGTTTTTAGTAAAGGTTTGAGCGAAGAGTTCAGCTTTAGAAATAAATGTGATATCAGTGGTGCCACCTGGTTGAAATAAAGGAGGGAAAGAAGAAGAAGCAAAGTTATTGGAGATATTTTTTGGCTTGATGCCAGAAGTCGCGAGGGGAGTTAGATCTTAAAAGGTTCTGACACTTTCTGTTAATGAAGGAGTTTTTGGCTAGTTGGACTTGGCATGGTTCCGGGCAGAAATATAAAGTACATGAGATTCTGGTGACGGTAACCACCTCTCTAACATGTATAGCACGAGAACAAGCTATGTTAAACCAAGGTTTGGAAGGTTTAGGTCAAGAAAAAGAGTGAGGAATGTACGCCTCCATGCCATACACTATCACCTCTGTTATGCGCTCAGCACACAAAGATGGGTCTCTGACACAGAAGCAGAAGTCATTCCAAGGAAAATCAGCAAAATACTTCCTTATGTCCCCCCAACTAGCAGAGGCAAAACGCCAGAGGCACCTTCGCTTAAGGGGATCCTGAGGAGGGATTGGAACGTTCGGACAAGATACAGATACGAGATTGTGATCGAAGGAGCCCAACGGAGAAGAGAGGGTGATAGCATAAACAGAAGGATTAGAGATCAGGAAAAAGTCAAGAATGTTGGGCGTATCTCCAAGACGGTCAGGAATACGAGTGGGGTGTTGCACCAATTGCTTTAGGTCGTGGAGGATAGCAAAGTTGAAGACTAGTTCACCAGGATGGTCAGTGAAGGGAGAGGAAAGCCAAAGCTGGTGGTGAACATTGAAGTGTCTAAGAATGGAGATCTCTGCAAAAGGGAAGAGTCAGAATGTGTTCCACTTTGTAAGTTAAGTGTTAAAAAAAAATTCTTATAGTCAGAGGAGTTAGGTGAGAGGTATACAGCACAGATAAATTTAGTTTGAGAGTGACTCTATAGTCGTAACCAGATGGTGGAAAACTTGGAAGATTCAAGAGCGTAGGCACGAGAACAGGTTTAAGTCGTTGCGCACATCCAGCTTTGGATCGAAAATGAGGATAGAGAAAGTAGGAGGGAACAGAAAATGGGTTACTGTCAGTTGCTTCAGACACCTGATTTTCAGTGAGGAAAAGAAGATGAGGTTTAGAAGAGGAGAGGTGGTGTTCTACAGATTGAAAACTAGATCTTTGACCACGAATGTTGCAAAAGTTAATGAAGAAAAAGTTGAGGGGGGGTGTCAAGACACTTAGGGTCGTCGTCAGAAGGGCAGTCTGACCTGGGGACATTTGTGGTCTCCTCCCCAGATGGGGACTGCGAGGCTGGTGTAGGAGTCGCCATGATAATTTTGAAATTTTGAGTGAAGGGTGTGTGTGTTATTAGGTGCTTGTAGTTTTGTGTGGAGGAAGAGAGTTGTCCTTAGACGGCAGGTTGTGACTGCCCCCTTGTGTTGTGAGACACAAAGGGAAACGTTCACTGCCTCTTCATTGACATTGGGTAAGGTGGATGTAAATGTGATGCACATAAGATAAGATCGGGTGAAATAATAATGCAGAGTTGATTATAATAATAGTGTTACTGGTAGATATATAATATTAAGACACTGGAGAAAGGATAAAGTGAGAGATATAATGTTGAAGGAAAACACTGGCTAGTAAACATCCAGGAGACGGCTCTTAAACATACTTTTTAAAGGTATTAAGTAAGTGGATTCATTTATTTATTTATTTTTATTTTTTCATTTCATTTTATTTTATGTTATTTTATTTCATCTGGGAAGGCAGGGAATTCCATATTTGAAGGCCAAAATACACAGTTGATCGTCAGAAGAGATTCAGGCGGTGAGTTGGTATACATAGACGTTCTCTATGCTTTGAGGTGTAATCATGAGATGGAAGAGAGACATTGATTAACCTTTTGTACATATTAGTTGCAATATAAATTTTTGTTAAGTCTTCGAGTTTCAGTATGTTTATGTTTTTGAAGACTGGAATGGTGTGTTCGAGATATGAGCTCTTTGTGATGATGGGTATTATCTTTTTATGAATTAGGTTAATGCATTTTAAATGTTTGGCATGAGTGGTGCTCCAGATTGGATTACATTATAGTAGATGTAGATATATGTGGGCATAAAATCTCTTATTTTATATAGCATGGTAGTGCGTCTTGAAAGTCTTTGGGAAACATTACCTATATGAAATCTGAAGGCTAGGTTGTCATGAAAGATGATTCCCAGAAATTTCAGCTTATTAGTTCTGCTTATTATGTTGTTTCTTGTTTTTATTCTGGTAGAATATCATCAGCTGAAGTGAGTTTTGTCGCTATTGCTCAAAAAACCAGTGTGTAGTTCATCAAAGTCTTCATTGGCTGAATGGAATAAGGTATCATTACTAGAACCTGTTAAGTAATGAGTCATGCCATCAACAAAAAGAACATTTGCATGAGAGAATACTTTGCAAATGTCATTGATGTAGATATGGGCCCTAAGACACTTCCTTTCGGAACACCAATAGATATGTTTCTTTATGAAGACTTAACAGTCATGGGATGTGCCTTGTGTTCTATCAGTTAAATAGGCTTTGAACCAGGAATGCACAGTACCTCGTATGCCATAAAGATGTTTTTTTTTTTTTTTAAGTATATTACGGTTGACAGTATCAGATGCTTTGGGGTAATCAGCAAAGGTTGATAATACTGATAATTTGTCATCAAGAGATGAATAAATATGGGTGGAAAATTGAATTAGTGCATGGTAAGCGTTGAAACCTGTTCTGAGCCCATGCTGAGATTCACTCAAATTTTTTTTTTTTTTCCAGATATGACATTAGTTTCTCTTTCATTAGGGTTTCGAATATTTTAAAGAAGATGGATTTATGTATTGGGGTAATATAAGCAGCTTTTATGGTTGACGGGAATTTTTCCTAATAGTGATGGGATTGGTTAAATAGTAAAGCAATTGAGACTGCAATCTGAGAGGAATTTTTTTTACTTAATTGGTAGGAATTTCATGTACTTTTTTTTTTTTTTTTTTTTTTAGAAATTTCATTACATTTGTGATGTCAGCAGCAAAACTGGTGGGACAGACATTGAATTTGGATAATTGCCTTGCAGATATTCAGTTGCATTTCTAGCAGCTGGTGGTAGAGTACCATTAAGTTTGAATGCCACTTTACTGAAGTGTTCGTTGAGGGCTTCCACACTTTGTTAAGGATTTTTGTGTGTTATATTATTGTGATTTAAGTTAGAGATTACTGCTCTGGATATTAGTCTGCCTGATAGTTCACTGATAGTCTGGCAGATTTCTTTTTTTTTTTTTGTGAGTGTTATTTCTGAAATTACTAAGGATATGTCTATAGTAATTTGTTTTAGCTTACCTTGTTATATGAGTTCGATTTCGATACTATGTGTATGTTCTGTGGTCAGCGGTATCTAATTTATACATTTCGAAGAGTTTACTTTTGTATTTAATAGATTTATTCATTTCGGAGAGTTTACTTTTGTATTTAATAGAGTTTAGTATACCAGGTGTTAACAATGAATTGTTGTGTCTTTTGGTTGACACAACTTTAGTCACTTTGGGAATATATTTGTTGTAAAATCTAAGGAGAGTTTTAGTGAATTTCTCAAAGTTTTCGTCCGTGTCATTAGAGGTGAGGATATCATTCCAGTCAATTGCAACAAGGCTTGAGATAAATAAAAGCAAAAATAGAATAAAGAAAAGCAGTATGATCAGCGTGATGATAGTAAGTAATTCTTGAAAGCACTTCAGTCAGTATAGACAGTCAATGGGCAGTCATAGATGATGTCATGAAATTGACAAAGAGCTCACACAAACGCCAAAGCCTCAAGATGAGTGACTGAATATCGAGACTCAACAGCATTCAGGGTACAGCTGGCATAAGCGATGACGTGAGGACGAGAACTCTATCTGTTGCATGAGAACAGTACCAACACCCAAAGTACTTACATTGGTGCAAAGTGTAAAAGGCAGACTGTAATCTGGAAAGGCATGGGCTGGAGCGTGAGTGCGTGCGTGTTTGAATGTGTCAAAACTAGGTTGCTGGACATCATGCCATACGAAACAGGCATAATTTTTAAATAGACGCGTGAGAGGTGACGCTATGGAGGCAAAGTCTTTGATGAACACACGGTAGTAAGCCGAGAAACCAAGGAAAGAGAACACATGATTTACTAACTTCGGGTTAGGAAAGTCTTGAACAGCGCAAACCTTGACGCCAGTAGTGTGAATGCCATCCTAGTCGACTACATGACCTAGGGATTCAATGCATGACCAAAGAAATTTACACTTATGATCTGCTTCTTGGAACTTTTGCAATACAAGCCCAAGTTTACCAAAGTGAGACTCGAGATCAATAGACACTAAGATTAAATCATCAAGGTATACAAGCAAGCCATCGCCAATAAGACCTTGAAAAAAATCTGTTAATAAGTCGCTGGCAAGTCAGGGAAGAGTTACGTAAAGCCATTGGGCTACGGAGCCACTCATAATGACCTGATGGCGTAGAAAAGGCAGTAATCTCACAGCTATTGGAGTACAAAGGTATCTGCCAAAAACAAACAAAACAAACAAAAAAAAAAAAAAGTGAACACAGCGTTACCTTTCCTGATGGACTGCAAAAGGTCTCATAAAACAGGAAGACGATAATGGTCGGGAACAGTCAACTACATCACGATAAGAACCGTCTTTCTTTGAGACCAAGAACAGTGGTAAATATTACGGAGAATGTGATTCTTAAATGATACCATTTTTGAGCATTCTATCAACTAAATATCGCACAACAGCGCGTTGACTATGAAGCAAACCATAGAAAGGCACAAAAGAAGAATGTGTATCAAATGAATGTGATGCGCGATACGGTCAGTGACACCAAGTTAAGCAAAGCAACGGCTGATTTGTGCTTGACAAACAAGTAGAGGAGATGAGACTGCTGTCGTGAAGTCCAACATTTAAACATGAGCTGAAAGCTGAGCAACGAGATCAGATCAGAAGTGTCATGAGAAAAATCCGTGTTAGAGGAAACAGAAAAAATAAGCTGTGGAAGGTCATAAAAGTACCTACTATCACAGACTTCAAAAGAACCAAGAAGTACGCCGCTCTTGAGAGAAAGTCACTATTTCACCAGTCATATGACCACAGACACATGAAAGAGTACTTTCAAAAGCCAACCTACGAATGTGGACAAAGATAAGACGTATGGGTCAACAGGCGCATTTGTCATGCGATTGGGAAGGCGAACAACACTAATTCGGTCCACACGCTGATACCCAATCACAAAGGCAGAACAAACATCCACAGCAGAGCTTACATATGGTGTAAGAGAAGGTTAAGTAATTCCTTAAATTTGGAATAAGCCTGGACACTCAGTAAATTACAAAGAAACACCAATATCAACTTTCAAGGAAAAAAAGAGTGTCATAAGAAAAATACTAATATACTTGCATGCCATGGGAGGCAGCACTGAAATTGTGAAGGAAAAAAGACTGCTCAGGACAGGAAGGCAAACCAGGTGCTAGTCCATCCCGTTTTGATATCGTTTTCATTTCAGAATTTTTAAATATTTCTCTGTCGTGTGGTTACCCAGGTCATGAATGATACAAAATTTAGACTGACGCTCAAGAGTCATGCGAGGTCTTGGAACTGGAGACGGAGAGCTCATGTACCATGCCTGACATGGAGAGTTAAAGTGAACATGACAATCAGGTGATGAAGGTTTAAAGCGAGTGTGGCTTGAAAACTATTTAGAAGACACATTCCTTGAAGAAGTTTCGGAGAACAATAGGAGGGACCCCATTAGGTCCATAAGCCTTCCGAGGGTTTAGGCCAGCGAGGGCATGGAAAACATGATTGCGAAGAATTCTAATAGGTAGCATGAAGTAGTCAGAGGATGGAGGAGAGGAAGGAACAAGCCCAGAATCGTCCAAGTTAGAGTTTTTATCAAAGGTTTGAGCAAAGA
This sequence comes from Scylla paramamosain, assembly GCF_035594125.1. Classification (NCBI taxonomy): domain Eukaryota; kingdom Metazoa; phylum Arthropoda; class Malacostraca; order Decapoda; family Portunidae; genus Scylla; species Scylla paramamosain. Next base: position 9,110,801 of record NC_087161.1, read on the forward strand.
ATTTAGCTTTAGAGATAGATGTGATAGCAGTGGTGCCATCTGGTTGAAATGAAGGAGGGAAAGAAGAAGCAAAGTTAATGGAGATAGTTTTGGCTAGATGCCAGACGTCGTGAAGGGAGATAGATCTTGAAAGATTTTGACACTTTCTATTAATAAAGGAGTTTTTGGCTAGTTGGAGAACAGACTTGGCATGGTTCCGGGCAAAAATATAAAGGGCATGAGATTCTGGTGATGGAAAGCTCAAGTACCTTTTGAGGGCCAGCATTCTATCATGTATAGCACGAGAGCAGGCTGTGTTAAACCAAGGTTTGGAAGGTTCAGGTCGAGAAAAAGAGTGAGGAATGTACGCTTCCATGCTAGAAACTATTACCTCTGTTATGCGGTCAGCACACAGAGACAGGTCTCTGACACGAAAGCAATTGTCATTCCAAGGAAAAAAATGTAAAATACCTCCTCAGGTCCCCCAATTAGCAGAGGCAAAACGCCAGAGGTACCTTCGCTTAGGGGAATCTTGAGGAAGGATTGGAGCTATGGAACAAGATACATATACGAGATTGTGATCGGAAGAGCCCAAAGGAGAAGAGACAGAGTAACAGTATAAGCGGGATTAAAGGTTAGGAAAAGATCAAGAATGTTGGGTGTATCTCCAAGACGGTCAGGAATACGAGTAGGGTGTTGCAGCAATTCCTCTTGCTCATGGAGGATAGCAAAGTTGAAGGCTAGTTCACCAGGATGGTCAGTGAAGAGAGAGGAAACCTAAAGCTGGTGATGAACATTGAAGTCTTCAAGAATGGAGATCTCTGCAAAAGGGAAGCGAGAATGTGCTCCACTTTAGAAGTTACGTTGTAAAAAAAAATTTTATAGTTAGAGGAGTTAGGTAAGAGGTATACAGTTCAGATAAATTTTGATTGAGAGTGACTCTGTAGTCGTAGCCAGATGGTGGAAAACTCGGAAGATTCAAGAGCGTGAGCACGAGAGCAAGTTAAGTCGTTGCGCACATAATCGCAACATCCAAATTTGGATTGAAAATGAGAATAGAGAAAGTAGGAGGGAACAGAAAAGGGGCTACAGTCAGTTGCCTCAGACACCTGAGTTTCAGTGAGGAAAAGAAGATGGGGTTTATTAGAGGAGGAGTGATGTTCTACAGATTGAAAATTACATTCAAGACCCTGAATGTTGCAGAAATTAATGAAGAAAAAGTTGAGGGGGTGTCAAGACACTTAGGGTCGATTCCAAAAGAGCAGTCCGACCTGGGGACATTTGTGTTCCCCTCCCCGGATGGGGACTCTGAGGCTGGTGTAGGAGTCGCCATAATTTTTAATTTTGAGTGAAGGGTGTGTGTGTGTAATTAGGTGCTGGTAATTTTTTGTGAACGAAGAGAGTTGTCTTTAGAGGGCAGGCTGTGACTGCCCCCCCTTGTATTGTGAGACACAAAGAGAAACGTTTAGTGAGGTCACAGCTGGGTTTAATGATAAGTTCACAGCACCCCTTGATCCAGTGCTTTAGACCTCACTGGAAGTAATTATCGCTTCGGCAGGTGCCTACTGCCTCCTGCCCCAAATTTATATTTATTTGTTTTTTATTTATTTATTTAGTTATTCTTTTTTTTAGTACAAGAGCCACAGTAAATCAAGCCGCACCTCATCCGCCATGAAACCACTACAACTCCCCAAAGCAACATCCCTGAGATGCTGAGCCACCTACAGGCCGCTCACGTCCGCACACAAACTCCGGTGCACTATTCCTACGGTATACTTGACTAACTCACGAGATGAATATCAATGATCAATGTCATTATTATTACACACACACACACACACACACACACACACACACACACACACACACACACAGAGAGAGAGAGAGAGAGAGAGAGAGAGAGAGAGAGAGAGAGAGAGAGAGAGAGAGAGAGAGAGAGAGAGAGAGAGAGAGAGAGAGAGAGAGAGAGAGAGAGAGAGAGAGAGAGAGAGAGATTAGATTAGATTTAGATTAATTATCTTATTGACCACAGCCACAGTTAAAGACATGTATTTAACCAATTATTGGTCCAATAAACAATATATGTAATTTTTGCTCAAATGAAAGTACAGTACAATATTATTCGTAAAATTTCTAAAGAAACATTATTACAGCGGCAGATAGAAAAAAAAGAAAAAATAACTAATCAGATAGCAAATAAAACAGAAAACTATATAAAAATCTTACAAACAAAGGCATATTAATAAAAAAAAATTGAGCTAATGATATGAAAAAAAAATCATATAGACAGATTTCTCAAAATATAATAAATGAAAATATTAGAAATTGCAGGGAAATGTGAGGCAATTAAAAAAAATATGCTAATAAGATTTTTAAACTATAAATCATAAACAATAATTAAAATGCATCAATAAAACTACTATGAAATATGAAGCAAACTATAAATCGTAAAACTAGTTAATAAAAACAATTAAGAAACACAAAACTCACTTTTTTAAATAAAACACATCAATAAAACTATAAAAAGCAAAAAGTAAAACATCATTATAAGCTACCATCATCTGAAATATATAATAAAAAGAGGGGACAGCGTCTGCGAGTTTAGGTTTTATATGTAGACAGAATCTTGTATATTATATTGCATCTTTGATTATCATTATATTTTCTGAAAACAAATTTTGGATATTAGAAAAATTATGTGTCTCTTAAGTGTTGTGTCATGGTACAATGGTATGTTACATGAACTTCTGTTTGCATTTGTCCGCAAACACAGTCCAGATCGGACTGCCTTTCCGTCGACGACCCTAAGTGTCTTGACACCCCCCTCAACTTTTTCTTCATTAACTTCTGCAACATTCGCGGTGTAAGATCTAATTTTCAATCTGTAGAACACCACCTCTCCTCTTCTAAACCTCATCTTCTTTTCCTCACTGAAACTCAGGTGTCTGAGGCAACTGACAGTAGCCCCTTTTCTGTTCCCTCCTAATTTCTCTATCCTCATTTTCGATCCAAAGCTGGATGCTGCGTTTATGTGCGCAATGACTTAACCTGCTCTCGTGCCCACGCTCTTGAATCTTCCGAGTTTTCCACCATCTGGCTACGACTACAGAGTCATTCTCATACTAAATTTATCTGTGCTGTATACCTCTCTCCTAACTCCTCTGACTATAAGAAATTCTTTGACTACTTAACTTCCAAAGTGGAGCACATTCTGACCCTCTTCCCTTTTGCAGAGATCTCCATTCTTGGAGACTTCAATGTTCACCACCAGCTTTGGCTTTCCTCTCCCTTCACTGACCATCCTGGTGAACTAGCCTACAACTTTGCTATCCTCCATGACCTAGAGCAATTGGTGCAACACCCTACTCATATTCCTGACCGTCTTGGAGATACGCCCAACATTCTTGACCTTTTCCTGACCTCTAATCCTTCTGCTTATGCTTTTTTTTTTTTTTTTTTTTATGTAGGAAGGATACTGGCCAAGGGCAACAAAAATCTAATAAAAAAAAATGCCCACTGAAATGCCAGTCCCTAAAAGGGTCAAAGCAGTGGTCAAAAATTGGTGGATAAGTGTCTTGAAACCTCCCTCTTGAAGGAATTCAAGTCATAGGAAGGTGGAAATACAGAAGCAGGCAAGAAGTTCCAGAGTTTTCCAGAGAAAGGGATGAATGATTGAGAATACTGGTTAACTCTTGCGTTAGAGAGGTGGACAGAATAGGAGTGAGAGAAAGAAGAAAGTCTTGTGCAGCGAGGCCGCGGAAGGAGGGGAGGCATGCAGTTAGCAAGATCAAAAGAGCAGTTAGCATGAAAATAGCGGTAGAAGACAGCTAGAGATGTAACATTGCGGCGGTGAGAGAGAGGCTGAAGACAGTCAGTTAGAGGAGAGGAGTTGATGAGACGAAAAGCTTTTGATTCCACCCTGTCTAGAACAGCAGTATGAGTGGAACCCCCCCAGACATGTGAAGCATACTCCATACATGGACGGATAAGGCCCTTGTACAGAGTTAGCAGCTGGGGGGGTGAGAAAAACTGGCGGAGACGTCTCAGAACACCTAACTTCATAGAAGCTGTTTTAGCTAGAGATCAGATGTGAAGTTTCCAGTTCAGATTATAGGTAAAGGACAGACCGAGGATGTTCAGTGTAGAAGAGGGGGACAGTTGAGTGTCATTGAAGAAGAGGGGATAGTTGTCTGGAAGATTGTGTCGAGTTGATAGATGGAGGAATTGAGTTTTTGAGGCATTGAACAATACCAAGTTTGCTCTGCCCCAATCAGAAATTTTAGAAAGATCAGAAGTCAGGCGTTCTGTGGCTTCCCTGCGTGATATGTTTACCTCCTGAAGGGTTAGACGTCTATGAAAAGACGTGGAAAAGTGCAGGGTGGTATCATCAGCATAGGAGTGGATAGGACAAGAAGTTTGGTTTAGAAGATCATTAATGAATAATAAGAAGAGAGTGGGCTCCTCCGATCACAATCTCATATCTTTATTTTGTCCTATCACTCCAATCCCTCCTCAGGATCTCCCTAAGCGAAGGTGCCTCTGGCGTTTTGCCTCTGCTAGTTGGGGGGACCTGAGGAGGTATTTTGCTGATTTTCCTTGGAATGACTACTGCTTCCGTGTCAGAGACCCGTCTTTGTGTGCTGAGCGCATAACAGAGGTGATAGTGTCTGGCATGGAGGCGTACATTCCTCACTCTTTTTCTCGTCCTAAACCTTCTAAACCTTGGTTTAACACAGCTTGTTCTCGTGCTATACATGATAGAGAGGTGGCCCACAAAAGGTACTTAAGCCTTCCTTCACCAGAATCTCATGCACTTTATATTTCTGCCCGGAACCATGCGAAGTCTGTTCTCCAACTAGCCAAAAACTCCTTCATTAACAGAAAATGTCAAAACCTTTCAAGATCTAATTCCCCTCGTGATTTCTGGCATCTAGCCAAAAATATCTCCAATAACTTTGCTTCTTCTTCTTTCCCTCCTCTACTTCAACCAGATGGCACCACTGCTATCACATCTATTTCTAAAGCTGAACTCTTTGCTCAAACCTTTGCTAAAAACTCTACCTTGGACGATTCTGGGCTTGTTCCTCCCTCTCCTCCACCCTCTGACTACTTCATGCCACGTATTATAATTCTTCGTAATGATGTTTTCCATGCCCTCGCTGGCCTAAACCCTCGGAAGGCTTATGGACCTGATGGGGTCCCTCCTATTGTTCTCCGAAACTGTGCCTCCGTGCTTGCACCTTGCCTAGTCAAACTCTTTCAGCTCTGTCTGTCAACATCTAACTTTCCTTCTTGCTGGAAGTTTGCCTACATTCAACCTGTTCCTAAAAAGGGTGACCGCTCTAATCCCTCAAACTGCCGTCCTATTGCTTTAATTTCCTGCTTATCTAAAGTTTTTGAATCTATCCTCAACAGGAAGATTCTTAAACATCTATCACTTCACAACCTTCTATCTGATCGCCAGTATGGGTTCCGTCAAGGCCGCTCTACTGGTGATCTTCTGGCTTTCCTTACTGAGTCTTGGTCATCCTCTTTTAGAGACTTTGGTGAAACTTTTGCTGTTGCCTTGGACATATCAAAAGCCTTTGATAGAGTCTGGCACAAAGCTTTGATTTCCAAACTACCCTCCTACGGTTTCTATCCTTCTCTCTGTAACTTCATCTCAAGTTTCCTTTCTGACCGTTCTATTGCTGCTGTGGTAGACGGTCACTGTTCTTCTCCTAAATCTATTAACAGTGGTGTTCCTCAGGGTTCTGTCCTGTCACCCACTCTCTTCTTATTATTCATTAATGATCTTCTAAACCAAACTTCTTGTCCTATCCACTCCTATGCTGATGATACCACCCTGCACTTTTCCACGTCTTTTCATAGACGTCCAACACTTCAGGAGGTAAACATATCACGCAGGGAAGCCACAGAACGCCTGACTTCTGATCTTTCTAAAATTTCTGATTGGGGCAGAGCAAACTTGGTATTGTTCAATGCCTCAAAAACTCAATTCCTCCATCTATCAACTCGACACAATCTTCCAGACAACTATCCCCCTCTTCTTCAATGACACTCAACTGTCCCTCTCTTCTACACTGAACATCCTCGGTCTGTCCTTTACTCGTAATCTGAACTGGAAACTTCACATCTCATCTCTAGCTAAAACAGCTTCTATGAAGTTAGGTGTTCTGAGACGTCTCCGCCAGTTTTTCTCACCCCCCCAGCTGCTAACTCTGTACAAGGGCCTTATCCGTCCATGTATGGAGTATGCTTCACATGTCTGGGGGGGTTCCACTCATACTGCTGTTCTAGACAGGGTGGAATCAAAAGCTTTTCGTCTCATCAACTCCTCTCCTCTAACTGACTGTCTTCAGCCCCTCTCTCACCGCCGCAATGTTGCATATCTAGCTGTCTTCTACCGCTATTTTCATGCCAACTGCTCTTCTGATCTTGCTAACTGCATGCCTCCCCTCCTCCCGCGGCCTTGCTGCACAAGACTTTCTTCTTTCTCTCACTCCTATTCTGTCCACCTCTCTAACGCAAGAGTTAACCAGTATTCTCAATCATTCATCCCTTTCTCTGGTAAACTCTGGAACTCCTTGCCTGCTTCTTTATTTCCACCTTCCTATGACTTGAATTCCTTCAAGAGGGAGGTTTCAAGACACTTATCCACCAATTTTTGACCACTGCTTTGACCCTTTTAAGGGACTGGCATTTCAGTGGGCATTTTTTTTATTAGATTTTTGTTGCCCTTGGCCAGTATCCTTCCTACATAAAAAAAAAAATATATATATATATATATATATATATATATATATATATATATATATATATATATATATATATATATATATATATATATATATATATATATATATATATATATATATATATATATGCCGAAACGATAATTACTCCCAGTGAGGTCTAAAGCACTGTTCAGGGGGTGCTGTGAACTTATCATTAAACCCAGCTGTGACCTCACTGAACGTTTCCCTTTGTGTCTCACAACACAAGGGGGTAGTCACAGCCTGCCCTCTAAAGACAACTCTCTTCCTCCACACAAAACTACAAGCACCTAATAACACACACACCCTTCACTCAAAAAATTTTAAAATCATGGCGACTCCTACACCAGCCTCGGAGTCCCCATCTGGGGAGGGGACCATAAATGTCCCCAGATCGGACTGCCTTTCCGTCGACGACCCTAAGTGTCTTGACACCCCCCTCAACTTTTTCTTCATTAACTTCTGCAACATTCGCGGTCTAAGATCTAATTTTCAATCTGTAGAACACCACCTCTCCTCTTCTAAACCTCATCTTCTTTTCCTCACTGAAACTCAGGTGTCTGAGGCAACTGACAGTAGCCCCTTTTCTGTTCCCTCCTACTTTCTCTATCCTCATTTTCGATCCAAAGCTGGATGCTGCGTTTATGTGCGCAATGACTTAACCTGCTCTCGTGCCCACGCTCTTGAATCTTCCGAGTTTTCCACCATCTGGCTACGACTACAGAGTCATTCTCATACTAAATTTATCTGTGCTGTATACCTCTCTCCTAACTCCTCTGACTATAAGAAATTCTTTGACTACTTAACTTCCAAAGTGGAGCACATTCTGACCCTCTTCCCTTTTGCAGAGATCTCCATTCTTGGAGACTTCAATGTTCACCACCAGCTTTGGCTTTCCTCTCCCTTCACTGACCATCCTGGTGAACTAGCCTACAACTTTGCTATCCTCCATGACCTAGAGCAATTGGTGCAACACCCTACTCGTATTCCTGACCGTCTTGGAGATACGCCCAACATTCTTGACCTTTTCCTGACCTCTAATCCTTCTGCTTATGCTGTCACCCTTTCTTCTCCGTTGGGCTCCTCCGATCACAATCTCATATCTTTATCTTGTCCTATCACTCCAATCCCTCCTCAGGATCCCCCTAAGCGAAGGTGCCTCTGGCGTTTTGCCTCTGCTAGTTGGGGGGACCTGAGGAGGTATTTTGCTGATTTTCCTTGGAATGACTACTGCTTCCGTGTCAGAGACCCGTCTTTGTGTGCTGAGCGCATAACAGAGGTGATAGTGTCTGGCATGGAGGCGTACATTCCTCACTCTTTTTCTCGTCCTAAACCTTCTAAACCTTGGTTTAACACAGCTTGTTCTCGTGCTATACATGATAGAGAGGTGGCCCACAAAAGGTACTTAAGCCTTCCTTCACCAGAATCTCATGCACTTTATATTTCTGCCCGGAACCATGCCAAGTCTGTTCTCCAACTAGCCAAAAACTCCTTCATTAACAGAAAATGTCAAAACCTTTCAAGATCTAATTCCCCTCGTGATTTCTGGCATCTAGCCAAAAATATCTCCAATAACTTTGCTTTTTCTTCTTTCCCTCCTCTACTTCAACCAGATGGCACCACTGCTATCACATCTATTTCTAAAGCTGAACTCTTTGCTCAAACCTTTGCTAAAAACTCTACCTTGGACGATTCTGGGCTTGTTCCTCCCTCTCCTCCACCCTCTGACTACTTCATGCCACGTATTATAATTCTTCGTAATGATGTTTTCCATGCCCTCGCTGGCCTAAACCCTCGGAAGGCTTATGGACCTGATGGGGTCCCTCCTATTGTTCTCCGAAACTGTGCCTCCGTGCTTGCACCTTGCCTAGTCAAACTCTTTCAGCTCTGTCTGTCAACATCTAACTTTCCTTCTTGCTGGAAGTTTACCTACATTCAACCTGTTCCTAAAAAGGGTGACCGCTCTAATCCCTCAAACTGCCATCCTATTGCTTTAATTTCCTGCTTATCTAAAGTTTTTGAATCTATCCTCAACAGGAAGATTCTTAAACATCTATCACTTCACAACCTTCTATCTGATCGCCAGTATGGGTTCCGTCAAGGCCGCTCTACTGGTGATCTTCTGGCTTTCCTTACTGAGTCTTGGTCATCCTCTTTTAGAGACTTTGGTGAAACTTTTGCTGTTGCCTTGGACATATCAAAAGCCTTTGATAGAGTCTGGCACAAAGCTTTGATTTCCAAACTACCCTCCTACGGTTTCTATCCTTCTCTCTGTAACTTCATCTCAAGTTTCCTTTCTGACCGTTCTATTGCTGCTGTGGTAGACGGTCACTGTTCTTCTCCTAAATCTATTAGCAGTGGTGTTCCTCAGGGTTCTGTCCTGTCACCCACTCTCTTCTTATTATTAATTAATGATCTTCTAAACCAAACTTCTTGTCCTATCCACTCCTATGCTGATGATACCACCCTGCACTTTTCCACGTCTTTTCATAGACGTCCAACACTTCAGGAGGTAAACATATCACGCAAGGAAGCCACAGAACGCCTGACTTCTGATCTTTCTAAAATTTCTGATTGGGGCAGAGCAAACTTGGTATTGTTCAATGCCTCAAAAACTCAATTCCTCCATCTATCAACTCGACACAATCTTCCAGACAACTATCCCCTCTTCTTCAATGACACTCAACTGTCCCCCTCTTCTACACTGAACATCCTCGGTCTGTCCTTTACTTATAATCTGAACTGGAAACTTCACATCTCATCTCTAGCTAAAACAGCTTCTATGAAGTTAGGTGTTCTGAGACGTCTCCGCCAGTTTTTCTCACCCCCCCAGCTGCTAACTCTGTACAAGGGCCTTATCCGTCCATGTATGGAGTATGCTTCACATGTCTGGGGGGGTTCCACTCATACTGCTGTTCTAGATAGGGTGGAATCAAAAGCTTTTCGTCTCATCAACTCCTCTCCTCTAACTGACTGTCTTCAGCCCCTCTCTCACCGCCGCAATGTTGCATATCTAGCTGTCTTCTACCGCTATTTTCATGCCAACTGCTCTTCTGATCTTGCTAACTGCATGCCTTCCCTCCTCCCGCGGCCTCGCTGCACAAGACTTTCTTCTTTCTCTCACTCCTATTCTGTCCACCTCTCTATCGCAAGAGTTAACCAGTATTCTCAATCATTCATCCCTTTCTCTGGTAAACTCTGGAACTCCTTGCCTGCTTCTGTATTTCCACCTTCCTATGACTTGAATTCCTTCAAGAGGGAGGTTTCAAGACACTTATCCACCAATTTTTGACCACTGCTTTGACCCTTTTAAGGGACTGGCATTTCAGTGGGCATTTTTTTTATTAGATTTTTGTTGCCCTTGGCCAGTATCCTTCCTACATAAAAAAATATATATATATATATATATATATATATATATATATATATATATATATATATATATATATATATATATATATATATATATATATATATATATATGCCGAAACGATAATTACTCCCAGTGAGGTCTAAAGCACTGTTCAGGGGGTGCTGTGAACTTATCATTAAACCCAGCTGTGACCTCACTGAACGTTTCCCTTTGTGTCTCACAACACAAGGGGGTAGTCACAGCCTGCCCTCTAAAGACAACTCTCTTCCTCCACACAAAACTACAAGCATCTAATAACACACACACCCTTCACTCAAAAAATTTTAAAATCATGGCGACTCCTACACCAGCCTCGGAGTCCCCATCTGGGGAGGGGACCATAAATGTCCCCAGATCGGACTGCCTTTCCGTCGACGACCCTAAGTGTCTTGACACCCCCCTCAACTTTTTCTTCATTAACTTCTGCAACATTCGCGGTCTAAGATCTAATTTTCAATCTGTAGAACACCACCTCTCCTCTTCTAAACCTCATCTTCTTTTCCTCACTGAAACTCAGGTGTCTGAGGCAACTGACAGTAGCCCCTTTTCTGTTCCCTCCTACTTTCTCTATCCTCATTTTCGATCCAAAGCTGGATGCTGCGTTTATGTGCGCAATGACTTAACCTGCTCTCGTGCCCACGCTCTTGAATCTTCCGAGTTTTCCACCATCTGGCTACGACTACAGAGTCATTCTCATACTAAATTTATCTGTGCTGTATACCTCTCTCCTAACTCCTCTGACTATAAGAAATTCTTTGACTACTTAACTTCCAAAGTGGAGCACATTCTGACCCTCTTCCCTTTTGCAGAAATCTCCATTCTTGGAGACTTCAATGTTCACCACCAGCTTTGGCTTTCCTCTCCCTTCACTGACCATCCTGGTGAACTAGCCTACAACTTTGCTATCCTCCATGACCTAGAGCAATTGGTGCAACACCCTACTCGTATTCCTGACCGTCTTGGAGATACGCCCAACATTCTTGACCTTTTCCTGACCTCTAATCCTTCTGCTTATGCTGTCACCCTTTCTTCTCCGTTGGGCTCCTCCGATCACAATCTCATATCTTTATCTTGTCCTATCACTCCAATCCCTTCTCAGGATCCCCCTAAGCGAAGGTGCCTCTGGCGTTTTGCCTCTGCTAGTTGGGGGGACCTGAGGAGGTATTTTGCTGATTTTCCTTGGAATGACTACTGCTTCCGTGTCAGAGACCCGTCTTTGTGTGCTGAGCGCATAACAGAGGTGATAGTGTCTGGCATGGAGGCGTACATTCCTCACTCTTTTTCTCGTTCTAAACCTTCTAAACCTTGGTTTAACACAGCTTGTTCTCGTGCTATACATGATAGAGAGGTGGCCCACAAAAGGTACTTAAGCCTTCCTTCACCAGAATCTCATGCACTTTATATTTCTGCCCGGAACCATGCCAAGTCTGTTCTCCAACTAGCCAAAAACTCCTTCATTAACAGAAAATGTCAAAACCTTTCAAGATCTAATTCCCCTCGTGATTTCTGGCATCTAGCCAAAAATATCTCCAATAACTTTGCTTCTTCTTCTTTCCCTCCTCTACTTCAACCAGATGGCACCACTGCTATCACATCTATTTCTAAAGCTGAACTCTTTGCTCAAACCTTTGCTAAAAACTCTATCTTGGACGATTCTGGGCTTGTTCCTCCCTCTCCTCCACCCTCTGACTACTTCATGCCACGTATTATAATTCTTCGTAATGATGTTTTCCATGCCCTCGCTGGCCTAAACCCTCGGAAGGCTTATGGACCTGATGGGGTCCCTCCTATTGTTCTCCGAAACTGTGCCTCCGTGCTTGCACCTTGCCTAGTCAAACTCTTTCAGCTCTGTCTGTCAACATCTAACTTTCCTTCTTGCTGGAAGTTTGCCTACATTCAACCTGTTCCTAAAAAGGGTGACCGCTCTAATCCCTCAAACTACCGTCCTATTGCTTTAATTTCCTGCTTATCTAAAGTTTTTGAATCTATCCTCAACAGGAAGATTCTTAAACATCTATCACTTCACAACCTTCTATCTGATCGCCAGTATGGGTTCCGTCAAGGCCGCTCTACTGGTGATCTTCTGGCTTTCCTTACTGAGTCTTGGTCATCCTCTTTTAGAGACTTTGGTGAAACTTTTGCTGTTGCCTTGGACATATCAAAAGCCTTTGATAGAGTCTGGCACAAAGCTTTGATTTCCAAACTACCCTCCTACGGTTTCTATCCTTCTCTCTGTAACTTCATCTCAAGTTTCCTTTCTGACCGTTCTATTGCTGCTGTGGTAGACGGTCACTGTTCTTCTCCTAAATCTATTAACTGTGGTGTTCCTCAGGGTTCTGTCCTGTCACCCACTCTCTTCTTATTATTCATTAATGATCTTCTAAACCAAACTTCTTGTCCTATCCACTCCTATGCTGATGATACCACCCTGCACTTTTCCACGTCTTTTCATAGACGTCCAACACTTCAGGAGGTAAACATATCACGCAAGAAAGCCACAGAACGCCTGACTTTTGATCTTTCTAAAATTTCTGATTGGGGCAGAGCAAACTTGGTATTGTTCAATGCCTCAAAAACTCAATTCCTCCATCTATCAACTCGACACAATCTTCCAGACAACTATCCCCTCTTCTTCAATGACACTCAACTGTCCCCCTCTTCTACACTGAACATCCTCGGTCTGTCCTTTACTCGTAATCTGAACTGGAAACTTCACATCTCATCTCTAGCTAAAACAGCTTCTATGAAGTTAGGTGTTCTGAGACGTCTCCGCCAGTTTTTCTCACCCCCCCAGCTGCTAACTCTGTACAAGGGCCTTATCCGTCCATGTATGGAGTATGCTTCACATGTCTGGGGGGGTTCCACTCATACTGCTGTTCTAGACAGGGTGGAATCAAAAGCTTTTCGTCTCATCAACTCCTCTCCTCTAACTGACTGTCTTCAGCCCCTCTCTCACCGCCGCAATGTTGCATATCTAGCTGTCTTCTACCGCTATTTTCATGCCAACTGCTCTTCTGATCTTGCTAACTGCATGCCTCCCCTCCTCCCGCGGCCTCGCTGCACAAGACTTTCTTCTTTCTCTCACTCCTATTCTGTCCACCTCTCTAACGCAAGAGTTAACCAGTATTCTCAATCATTCATCCCTTTCTCTGGTAAACTCTGGAACTCCTTGCCTGCTTCTGTATTTTTACCTTCCTATGACTTGAATTCCTTCAAGAGGGAGGTTTCAAGACACTTATTCATCAGTTTTTGACCACTGCTTTGACCCTTTTAAGGGACTGGCATTTCAGTGGGCATTTTTTTTTATTAGATTTTTGTTGCCCTTGGCCAGTATCCTTCCTACATAAAAAAAATATATATATATATATATATATATATATATATATATATATATATATATATATATATATATATATATATATATATATATATATATATATATATATATATATATATATATATATATATATATATATATATATATATATATATATATATATATATATATATATATATATATATATATATATATATATATTTATATTTATATATATATATATATATATATATTTATATTTATATATATTATTTATATATATATATATTGTTTATATTTATATATATATATATATATATATATATATATATATATATATATATATATATATATATATATATATATATATATATATATATATATATATATATATATATATATATATATATATATATATATATATATATTTATATATATATATATATATATATATATATATATATATATATATATATATATATATATATATATATATATATATATATATATATATATATATATATATATATATATATATATATATATATATATATATATATATATATATATATATATGATGAATTACGAGAGGGTTGAGCTGGAAATATTTGTCTTCAATCCAGAGAGAGAGCTTCAGCTATATTATGTTACATTATATAAGAGGTCCTCAACAATTGTATGTGTGATACCGGTTTTCAATAATAATTCTTATCGATAAAGCCAAGGGATCATCTTGTAATTCTTCCCTTTGCCTCCATGTTTTAGTTAAGAAACTTCTCTGTTTGCTTCTAACTAAAGAGTGTAAAGGAGGGTAGCCAGACTCTACGTAACACACATCGTTGCACGTTATTAATCTTACAGCTAACTAATTTTTTAGCGACCAGTTGTATAATTTTTAATAGACCTCGGTCAATATTCAGCCACGACTCACATCAAACATCAAACAGGCAATAAAAACACTTTTCTTTACTTTAAAAGGAATATCATTATTCTTTCTTAAAAATGAGATACATTTTTTTGACGTGAGCCATCTTAGCGCCGGCGTGTGCCCTGACTGCCGACGAAGCTGATCCATCGGCAGTGGAGGGTGATCCCAGGTACACATACTGTGTGCACCGCTCCACTACCAACCCGTCTATGTGTATTGTCTCGTTGTCTTTGGGAGCACCGTGTATCACAAAAAATATGGTCATTCATTGATCTTCATACCGTATTCGTTACAGAATCGTTTCATAAGTGATAATTTATCAATCATTCTCTCATGTGATGTTGAAAGCAATACGGTGTCATCCATGAATATAAAAAAGTGTAACCATTTCAAAAACCTGTTGTTTTCAAAGTTATCTTTGATCAACGTAATTAAATCGTTAATGTAGAGTCTGAATAACAAGCATGATGCGGCCGAATATTGGCGGACTCCCATAACTGTAAACACAACAGTAGCAATCACACTTAGTCACGCTATACATAGTACCAATAACACCCAACATGACCATACCGCATCTGAGACGTTTTAATATACGTACTAATATGCGTCGAAGTACTAAATCGTATGATTTACTAAAATCAATAAAAGCAACGAATAACCATTTCTTTTTTCATTCTGGCTAAGTCTGTTAGTAAACGCAGCGTAACGATGTGTTCGGTGCAGCCGTGATCTCTATGACCCCCTGCTTGCTCTCGGTGTTGCATGAACAACTGCTCGGTCGCCCTTCTTAAAAATCGTAGAAAGCTTTCCCACAGTCCAATGTTTTGGATACTGTAGGGTGGTAAGAATTATATTAAAGTGTCGTAATAACCATTACCACTGCACGGGTAATAGTTTGAAAAAACCGGGTGCAGTACCGTCAAGGCCACATGCTTTATCTGCCTTGATCTTATTAACCAGAGCGTTGACGTCAGCAGGCGGAATAGGTTCATCTAATACCGGTATTGTAACGGTCATATCCCGGCATTCATTAATAAGGTCGTCTGTAGCGGGACACAAGTCACCGCTCCTAGCACTCCGTTTTCTATTTCATTATCACCCTTCCGTTTTCACTCTCTCTACTGCACACGCTCTTGTCTTTCATATCTTTTTCATCACTTCTCTTACTTGTCACATTCTGTGCACGCTCTTTTACACATGTATTACACATCTTCTCAATACATCTTACAACTCCTTTCTTCACACAGACATACACACACACATACACTCTCTTTTTCCATAATTTTGTATGTGTCGTTTGTTATGTTTAGTAATTGTTATATATATTGTTCATATTTTTACCTGAATAAACAGCTTACAACCAACATAAAATTACAATTAATTAAAGCTTGCATTATTCCCATTTTAATATATCCAGACTATCCTCTAGTAACAATTTCAAATAATGCAATTCGTAAGCTTCAAAGAATACAAAACAGCTCATTAAGAGTTGCATATAATGAGAAATATCCCTACACGAAAACCTGTGAGGAGCTACACATACTTAGCAATATAAAACCAATAAATATTTTACTTTACGAAAGAGCATCTAAAACAAAACACACATTACAGCATACATTACAAGACACAAATTACATACGCATAATAACAGACAATATAAATAACAACAATGAGCATACATGGTTCAGGAAAACATCTAAAGCACTGGAAACTATACAACCACATCCAATATACACATAGAAATTACTAAGCACGCGAAATTAATAATAACCATAACCGCAGCCTCCTTCTAATAAGTAATAATAAGTAATGGGAGCGAGGAACCGCAAATCATGATCTGAACCAGCAAGGCGTACAGCCCGCCACCTGTTATTCTCTAACTTTATTTCAATTTCACCAAGTCTATTCCCTCCAACTCTTAGTCTTTCCCCCCCCCCCTAATTTCACCACCCTGTCTATCCCCCCCCATCAAAAAAAAAAAAAAAAAGAATAAACAGAGAATACCCAGGCTAAGTTTCCTTTGCCAGAGCTACACAGTTATGACACTGGAAACTGTTACCCTTAAAGGACTAAACACTGCTATGACCAAGAGTCGTAGTTGGGAGCCTAAACTTCTCGCTTGAGCGACTTCCGGGCGGCTAAGTAGCACCTCACCTTCGCTAGACGTCTGTGGCAATATTCAATCATTATTAAACATTTTGAATTTTTCATCAGACAACACCCTTGTGTGGGTGTTGTCAAGTAAAGCTCCTTTCCAGTTAATGGCTTGCCACACCCACCTAAATCCTTATCCAACAGCAGTCTGTCCCAGCAGACTGCTGGGACAGACTGCTGCCTTCACAATCCGCGGCTGCGCTGCGGCTGCGCCCAGCACACTCATACAAGTCATCACAGATATTTTCGGGAAAAAAACACTGATATCAATGACATAATCATATTTACGTACATCAACATTATTGATATTGTTACTATTATATACCATTAGTTATTTTGTAATATTCATTATGTAGCATCAGTTTTGTATGTAATAAAATCAAATCCCAGTAATGTAACAAAGGCATTTTCTCTTTTGTTTGTACATGCATTTCCAGCGCAGATAGTCTTAGGGATTCAAATATTTATTGTTCCCAGGCCACGCCGCTTCAACAATGAATGCAAAAGAAGTTCGTGCACTTTTTATTCTTCTCCACAACTCATGGATAAACTGTCATAGGACGAGAATGGGACTGGCACAGGCGGCAGCATATAATCACCTTGTAACAGCCTTATATGTACCTTTCAGCTGAGTGTATCGGCAACAAAACACACAAACATAACAATGGCAGACGGATACAAGCAGAGCGGTAGCACAGCATTACAGCCAGCATGGTCCTAAGACGTCCCAGCCCCCAAGGAGTTCCAAGTCTCTGTGGACCCCTCCACAGTGGTGCAGAGGTGGAAGAAATGGTGCACCGCCTTTGAGTACTACATTGTAGCAACAGGAGTGAACAAGAAGGAGCAGAAGAGAGCCCTTTTTCTACATGTATCTGGACCAGAGGTTCAAGAGATTTTTGCTACTCTAACAGCAGGTGACAACTACAAGACAGCCAAGAAGGTACTTGACAAGTATTTTGCTGCTAAGATTAATGTACGCTATGAGAGGTTTTTATTTAAGCAGTGTGCACAACAACCACAGGAGTCACTGGATTCATATGTCACAGGATTGCGTAAATTAGCTTCCACTTGTGAATACCAAGATGCAGATCTCATCACTGACCAAATTATTGAAAGGTGTAGCTCCCATGAGTTGAGAAAAAGGTTGTTACAGGAGAAGGCACTCACCTTGGATAAAGAGCAGTAAATTGCCAGGCCTTTGGAAGCTGCAAATATGCAGTCACATAGTATAGAGGGTAAGAGTGTCGGTAGCCTTCATTCTCAAGTGAGCAAGCTCTCCATTAAACCTGGTAGGGGAAACAGATAAGCTCAAGGTAAACCTGCAACACACAATGCTCACCAACCACTCAACACCCACAGAAATGTGTCCAAACCACAACAGAAAAACACATCATAACACAACACATAAGCCAGGACAGGCGGAGTGTACCAGGTGTGGTAATGTTGGACATAAACCTTACGAGTGCCGTAAATGTCCGGCAAGTGGTAAACAGTGTCTCAAGTGTGGTAAGATGGGTCATTTTATCTAATGTATGTAAGGCATACATAAGATAAAATGTAGATTAGACATTAGATCTGTTTACATTAGATGTAAACAGATCTATTCAGCTTCACATTCTTATATAACACCTTCAAAGAATTGTGAGTTGGAAGCTGCAGGAAATAAGGAGTCCCCAGACACAGAGTTTGCCTTTAGGATAAATTCTGTCAACAGACAAGACAAGAGATTGATGGTGACCCTGTACCTTAACGATATGCTTATTCCAATGCAGGCTGGCATAGCGGCTGATGTTACTGTTGTGTCAGAGGAGGTTGCAAATGAAATACCTAATATTTCAATCGATGCCAGTGATAAAGTGTTAAAGGATTATAACAGTCATAACATACATGTTGTTGGTTCTGCAAATGTACTGGTCAAGCATGGTCAGGAAGAAGTTAGAACCTTGCCAGTCGCTATTGTAGCAGGTCGACGGCCGACTCAACTCGGGTTAGATTGGTTAAAACATAAAATTGGACGGGTATAACATCCTTAAGGTGGCAAATGACAAAAGTAGTGAGTCATTGTCAGAAATATTGTCAAAGTACTCTGCAGGTTTTCAGGAAAGTTCTTGTACAGGTACAGTAAAAAACACTACAGCAACACTTGTTCTCAAGTCAGATGCTACTCCTAGATTTTATGCACCAAGACCTATTCCTTTTGCACTGAAAGTCTCAGTAGAGGAAGAGATCCACAGATTGGAAGCCGATTATTCTGAATGAGGAACGCCACTGGTTCTCCATAGCTAAGAAATACGGTGGTATCAGGTTGTATGGGGATTATAAGGTAACAGTTAACAGGGAAATACAAGTAGCACAACACCCCTTACCAAATCCGACTTTAGGAGGATGCAGGTTATTTTCAAAACTTGATCTAAAACAAGCATTTCAGCAGTTGCAATTAGATAAGAAATCACAAGAGATTTGTACATTGAACACTCATTTAGGACTTTCCGTCCACAGAGATTGCCGTATGGTAAAGCAAGTAGCCCTGCCATCTGGCAGAAGACCATGGACAAAATTTTTACAGGGTTAACTGGAGTTTTCTGTTTCATTGATGACATACTAATTGCAGGTAGAGATGAGAAGGAACATGATCAAAGACTCAAATTAGTTTTACAGAAATTCTTAGAAAATGGCATGAAGGTGCATAAGGGGAAATGTGATTTCAAAGTTTCCTCAGTGGAATGCTTAGCATTTTACATAGGTGGACAAGGGATACATAAGTCAAAAAGTAAAGTAACAGCAGTACAAAACAGTAAAGTACCAGAAAACATGAGAGAGCTGAAGTCCTTTCTAGGTCTAGTAACCTTTTATGGTAAATTTATCCTAGACTTAGCCACTATTGCACATCCTTTGTATCAGTTACTGAAAAGAGATTCAGACTGGTTATGGACAGAGCAGTGTCTAACAGCTTTTGAGAAGATCAAAGAGTTGATCATCTCCCCAGATTTCCTTGTACATTTTCAGAAGGATTTGCCTTTGATTCTTGTCTGTGATGCCTCTAATGTAGGGTTAGGAGCTGTATTAGCTCACATTATGCCAGATGGTTCGGAACGTCCCATCGCATTTGCTTCCAGATCTTTAAATAAAGCTAAACAAAATTATTATCAAGTAGAAAAGGAAGCATTAGCTCTAGTCTATGGAGTTAAGAAATACCACATGTATTTGTATGGCAGACAACACTTCCGGTTAGTCACTGACCACAAGCCTTTATTGGCCATTTTAGGCCCCAAGGCGAGCTTGCCAACTTTGATTGCAGCCAGACTACAGAGATTGGTGTTATTTTAGCTACATATCACTATTCTTTAGAATACAGACCAACCAAAAATTTAGGAAATGCAGACACACTCTCTAGACTACCAGTAGACCAGGCACCTGTGGAAACAGAATGTAGCATTCTGCTGCTTGAGAGTTCTGACATACCAATTACTGCTAAACATATTGCACAAAATACACAAAAGGACCCTGTACTCTCACAAGTTTTGCAAGGATTGATTTCAGGCAGACATGCTTTGCTTACTCATGATGAATGCAAGCCATATTAGAAAATTTGGTCAGACCTTAGTGTGGAACAAAATTGTATATTAAAAGGTGCTAGGTTGGTTGTACCAAAATGTCTAAGGAAACTTGTTTTGTAAGAAGTTCACTCTGATCATCAAGGAGTTGTAAGATCCAAGGCCATTGCCAGATCATTTGTTTGGTGGCCGGATATGGACAAAGGTATAGATGAATATGTAAAAGGTTATGCTGAATGTGTTGTTCAGCAAAATAATCCACCAATCTATAGTTTTAATCTATAGTGTCCTGTTGGCGTTGAAAATGGAGCCATGTGCCAAAAGCCGATTTTATATCTATTGCGCCAAATAGTTTGTTCCCTGTTCCTAAATTTCGGAGGATTCCTACTATTACTAGTCGCGGTAGTCGATCTGGGATGGTATGTTTGTTAATTTGTCTGTAATCAATTACTAATCTTACTCTACTGTTTGGTTTTAGAGTTCCAAGAACTCTAATGACATCTTGCATCAGCATTTAATTAATCAGTTTATTTACTTTGGCGAGCTGTGAATGTGGTAGTATGTATGCTGGTATATAGATGGCCTAAGTACATGGTTTGAGCTTAATCGTTTTTTTTTTCTTTTTAATGTAGGAGGGACACCAGCCAAAGGCAACGAAAGTCTGATAAAGAAAAAAAATCGCTGAGATGCCGGTCACCGAATAAAGTCCGAAGCGATAGTAAAAATTTGAAGGATAAGTATCTTCAAACCTCCCTCTTGAAGGAATTTAAGTCATAAGAAGGCGGCGGAAATACAGAAGCAGGCAGGGAGTCACAGTTTACCAGAGAAACGGATGAATGATTTAGAATACTGGTTAACTCTTGCATTAGAGAGGTGAACAAAATAAGGGTGAGAGAAAGAAGAAAGTCTTGTGAGAGAAAGAAGAAAGTCTTGTGCAGCGAGGCCGCGGGAGGAGGGCAGGCATGCAGTTAGCAAGATCAAAAGAGCAGTTAGCATGAAAACAGCGGTAGAAGATAGCAAGAGATGCAATATTGCGGCGATGAGAAAGAGGCTGAAGACGGTCAGTTAGAGGAGAGGAGTTGAGACGAAAAGCTTTTCATTCCACCCAGTCTAAAAGAGCGGTATGAGAGGAACCCCCCCTAAGACATGAAGTGAGAAAAACTGGCGGAAACGTCTCAGAACCCCTAACTTCATAGAAGCTGTTTTAGCCAGAGATAAAATATGAAGTTTCCAGTTTAGATTATAAGAAAAGGACAGACCGAGGATGTTCATTGTAGAAGGGGGACAGTGTCATTAAAGAGGGGATAGTTGTCTGGAAGGTTGTGACGAGTTGATAGAAGGAGGAACTGAGTTTTTGAGGAATTGAACAATACAAAGTTTGTTCTGCCTCCATCAGAAATTTTAGAGATATCAGAAATCAGGCGTTTTGTGGCTTGCCTGCGTGAAGTTTACTTCCTGAAGGGTTGGACGTCTGTGAAAACACGTAGAAAAGTGCAGGGTGCTTTCATCAGCGTAGGAAGGGATAGGACAAGAAGTTTGGTTTTGAAGATCATTGATGAATAATAGGAAGACAGTGGGTGACAGGACACAACCCTGAGGAACAACAATGTTAATAGATTTAGAACAGTTATCGTCTACCACACCAGCAATAGAACAATCAGAAAGGAAACTACCGTAAGAGGGTAGTTTGGAAATCAAAGCTTTGTACCAGTCTCTAGCAAAAGTTTTTGATATGTCTAAGGCAACAACTAAAAGTTACACCGAAATCTTTCAGTAAGAAAAGCCAGAAGATCACTAGTAGAGCGGCCTTGATAAGAACATAAGAAATAAGGGAAGCTGCAAGAAGCGACCAGGCTTACACGTGGCAGACCCTGTATGAAATATACCTACCTATTTCCATCTATTATCCCCATCCATAAACCCATCTAATCTTCTCTTAAAGCTCCCTAATGTCCTAGCACTAACAACATGATTACTGATTCCGTTCCACTCATCTACCACTCTATTTGAGAACCAGTTTCTTCCTATCTCCTTCCTAGATCTAAATTTTTTTAAGCTTGAACCCGTTATTTCTTGTTCTATCCTGGTTGCCGATCCTAAGAATTTGGCTTACATCCCCCTTTTTATAACCCTTATATCACTGAAAGATTTCCATCAGGTCCCCTCTTAACCTACGTCTCTCTAAAGAATGTAAATTTAACAGCCTCAATCTCGCCTCGTAAGGAATACTCCTCATCCCCTGTATCCTTTTAGTCATTCTCCTCTGTACTGATTCTAATAGACTTATATCTTTCCTGTAATGTGGGGACCAGAACTGCACAGCGTAGTCTAGATAAGGTCTGACCAGCGCCAAGTATAAATTTAATATTACTTCCGGCCTTCTACCTTCAACGCTCCTAAAAATGAATCCTAATACCCTATTTGCCCTGTTTCTGGCCTCTATGCATTGTTTTCCTAGACGGAGTTCCGAGCTAACTATAACCCCTAAATCTTTCTCGTACCCTGTACCTACCAGTTTTGTTGTTTAATGTGCACCTACTGTGAGGGTTTCCTCTACCTACGGTAAGTACTTTGCATTTATTGATATTACATTGCGTTTGCCATCTGTCCGTCCATTCATTCATTCTATCTAAATCTGCCTGCAAGGCGATGGCATCCGATTCTGACCTAGTTAATCTACCTATCTTTGCGTCATCCGGAAATTTACTAACATCACTACTAATTGCCCTATCCAAGTCATTGATATATATTAGAAATAACAATGACCCTAATACTGATCCCTGTGGCACCCCACTTATTACATGACCCCACTTGGATTTCGAGCCGTTTATTACAACTCTTTGTCAACTGGCGCCAAGCCATGACCCTATCCAGCCTAACACCTTCCCATCTATCCCGTGTGCCCTAACCTTTCTCAGGAGCCTCTGATGGGGTACCGTGTGAAAAGCTTTACTAAAGTCTAGATATAAGATACCATGACTATCACCATTATCTACTGCCTCGTACACTTTGCTGTAAAAACTTAACAAGTTTGTGAAGCCATGCTGTGACTGATTTACCAAGTTATGTTTGTCTAAATGTTTCCTAATGTTCCTCGCTATTATTGACTCAAATATTTTACCTACAACTGAAGTTAAGCTGTCAGGTCTATAGTTAGACGCTAAAGTTTTATCTCCTTTCTTAAAGATGGGTGCTACATTTAGTCTGTCTCCACACTGGTAACAAACTGGTAACTCACTTGACTCAAGTGATTTCCTAAAGACAGAAACTAACGGCTCACTAATAATCTCTTTGCATTCCTTAAGTACTCTGGGATATATTTCATCTAGTCCTGGTGTCATGAATTTTTTTTAGCCTGTCTATCTCCTGTTCCACTATCTCCCTAGTTATGGAAATATGTCAGCTTTTCATTCTCATCTGCTCTAAACATCTGTTCACTATTTGGCATATCCGGCATGTTTTCCTCGGTGAAGACAGTTAAAAAATACTCATTCAGAATTTTACTAATCTCTTCCCCAGAACTAACCAGCTCCCCATCTGCTGTCTTAAATGGACCTATAGTATTTGTATTCTTCGTCCTGTATACCTGATAAAATCCCTTGGGGTCTGTCTTCGCCTCGCTGGCTACCTTTAATTGATAATTGCCCTTAGTTCCTCGTTAACCTTCTGACTGTTCTAACTAATTCATTATATTGTGGCCTTAAAACTTCCTCACTGCCCTTGATCTCTTATATATACTTCTCTTTCGCTCTTTATATTGTTTTAACCTAGCAGTCATCCATTTAAGGTCACTTTTCTGTGATCTTATTGCTCTATACGGGATGTTTGCTAACTGACCTGTATGAACTTTACGAAATATTTATACAACTCATTTATATTTACTTTTACATTTACATTTACATTTTACATTTACATTTACATTTTACATTTACATTTACCTTTACTTTACCTAATCCCCTCATCTCGCCCCTACCATCCTCTCCACTCCCTCATCTACTCGCCTCAACCTCACCTCTCCCATTTCAGTATGACCTGACCTTCCAACATACGAGTACACCCTTACGGACACATCTTTCCTCCTCTTGTCCTACACCCTCACACTTCACCTCACCTCTCTCATCTTGCCTTATCTCTCTCAACTCCGTCCCGGACCTGACCTCACCCTGCATCCGTTGCCAGTCAACTCCTTGGAGGTACCTTTTTAATTCCTCAAAATCTGCTCTCCTAAAGTCAGGTATTTTACTAATGTTTTTTGCTTTTAAAAGTTTCTTCCCATTTTAAACTGTACATAATTTCCCTATGGTCACTATTACATAGCTGTCCTCCAACCTCTACCTGCGTGACTGCTTCCTCCCTGTTAGTAAGAATTAAATGTAGAATATTGTTCCCCCTTGTGGGTTCTGCGACTACCTGTTTAAAGAAAAAAATATCCTGAATTACCTTTAAGAAATTCCTCTGCTTTCTTGTTACCCACCATCAGACTCCAGTCGATATTCCTAAAATTAAAATCTCCTACCACACATACCTGACTGTACCTGCCTGCTCTATTTATTTCCTGCCACAGTGAGGTGTTAATTTCCTTTGTACTGGTCGGTGGCCTGTACACTACTCCCAGTACTACTGACTATGATCCTTCCTTAATATCTATCCATATCACTCTGTTTTGTTATCTGTTTTCATTCTTCTGTTAATACAACACTAATAAGAACATAAGAACATAAGAAATAAGGGAAGCTGCAAGAAGCGACCAGGCTTACACGTGGCAGTCCCTGTATGAAACACTCCTACCTATTTCCACCTATCATCCCCATCCATAAACTTGTCTAATCTTCTCTTAAAGCTCTCTAGTGTCCTAGCACTAACTACATGATTACTGAGTCCGTTCCACTCATCTACCACTCTATTCGAGAACCAATTTTTTCCTATCTCCTTCCTAAACCTAAATTTTTCAAGCTTGAACCCGTTATTTCTTGTTCTACCCTGGTTGCTGATCCTAAGAATTTTGCTAATGTGTCCTTAACGTATAACGCGACGCCTCTTCCTCTCCTTTTTTTCCCTAACTTTATAGAACAGTGTATAATCATCTATCTTAACCTCTGGATTAAATACTTTTCCTGATATATCTAACCAAGTTTCAGTTCAAGCAATGATATCAAAATTCACTACACACGCTATTCCTCTAAGCAAGTTCTATTCAAAATACTTCTACAATTTGTGTAGTAAACACTTAAGCTATTTCTCGTCTTCCCTAAGCTAGTTACCTTTCTAGATTTAACTAATTTGTCCTTCGTTTTCACCTCACAACCTCTTTTTTCCTCCTGACTAACGAAAAAAAAAGCGTTGGAGTGCAGTTACCTCCCGCTCGAGTGTTCCGGCCAAAACCCGAATACCATGGCGTGATAAATGCACCCCATCCCTGGCGTACAAGGCGTCCCTACCATAGAAGAGATCCTAGTTGTCGACGAACGTCCATCCATTACTCTTACAATGATTCGCGAGCCTGCGATTCACTGTAATAGCCCTGGACAGCCACTCCAGCACCAACTCCCCTCCTCGGTAAGACGCCACACACCACAGGGATCCCTCCCTTGTCCCTAATCCTGTCCAGAGCCTATCGAAAACTCCCGAAAAGTTCCTCACTCCTGATCTTACCAAGGTCATTCCCTCCCGCGCTCAGAAAAACAATGGGTTTGGTCCCATCTTTTTCCAAGCACGTGTCTAGCCTATCAGCTACCTTCCCTATCCCAGTACCTGGCAAACACACTTTCGACCTATGCTTCCTATCTCTGGCACAAAACATACTATCTAAGTGCCTAACCTGACTATCACCAAACACAAGCACTCTACCTTGGGGCAGGGTAACTGCGTCTGCCCCCTCCTTCTTGTCTCCTCCCGCCATGTCCACCTCCATCTCCTTCACTTCCTCCAGCACACTGAAGGAATTCTTCGTCTCCACGCAAGGCGCCCTGAGGACCTTCAGCCTCTTGGCTCCCCTGCACATAACCGACCACTGCTCCTCCGTCGCCTTACTAGGTAGGGTGACAGTGGGGCAGGACCCCTCCCACAGGTGTTGAGATCCTCTCACAGAACTCAGCCTGCAGGTCTGAGATCCTCTCACGAAATTCAGTCTGCACCTCCGAAATCCTTCAGAACTCAGCCTCCACCTCCGAGACCTTCGCAACGAAGGCCTCGAGAACAGAACTAACACAACCAGACGACTCAGCAACACAAGGCGCCATGTCTACACTAACACTAGCCAGCTATATTAGCGTCAGGTCACTGCTCACTAAACACGTCCGTTCACTAGGAACCCTGATGGAACCTATACTGGCGATCAGATTGAAGGTTCTGAAGTGATAGATGTTTAAGAATCTTCCTATTAAGGATAGATTAAAAAACCTTAGAGAGGCAGGAAATTGAAATAATACGACAGTAGTTTGAGGGATCAGAATAGTCATCATTTTTAGGAACAGGCTGAATATAAGCAAACTTCCAGCAAGAAGGAGAGGTAGATGTTAACAGAGTTGAAAGTGTTTGACTAGGCAAGGTACAAGCGCGGAGGCACAGTTTCGAAGAACAACAGCCGACTCCATCAGGTCCATAAGCCTTCCGAGGGTTTAGGGCAACGAGGACATGGAAAACATCATTGCGAAAAATTTAAATAAGTAGCATGGAGGAGAAGAGGGTGGAGGAGAGGGAGGAACAAGCTCTGTATCGTCCAAGGTAGAGATTTTAGCAAAGATTTGAGCGAAGAGTTCAGCCCTAGAGATAGATGTGATAGCAGTGGTGCCATCTGGTTGAAATAAAGGAGGGAAAGAAGGAAAAGCAGAGTTACTGGAGAATTTTTTTTGTCTACGTACCAGAAGTCACGGGGGCGGTTAGATCTTGAAAGATTTTGACACTCTATTAATGAAGGGGTTTTTGGCTAGTTGGAGAGCAGACCTGGCATGGTTCCGGGCAGAAATATAAAGTGCATGAGATTCTGGTGATGGAAGGCTTAAGTAACTTTTGTGGGCCACCTCTCCATCATGTATAGCACGAGAACAAACTGTGTTAAACCAAGGTTTGGATCGTTCAGGTCGAGAAAAAGAGTGAGGAATGTACGTCTCCATGCCAGACACTATCACCTCTGTTATGAAGGAAAATCAGCAAAATAGCTTCTCAGGTTCCCCCCAACTAGCAAAGGCAAAACGCCAGAGGCATCTCCGCTTAGGGGGATCCTGAGGAGGGATTGAAGCGATAGGACAAGATATAGATATGAGATTGTGATTGGAGGAACCCAATGGAGAAGAGAGGGTAACAGCATAAGCAAAAGGATTAGATATTAGAATGTTAGGTTTATCTCCAAGACGGTCAGGAATACGAGTAGGGTGTTGCACCAATTGCAACCTACATTTCCAAGCTGCGTTGTAAAGTAAGCGACTCAACATAAGAAAAATCCTTGAAACTCCAGTGGCTCGCAAAAAATTACGGAAAAATTCGGCATAATCATTTTGAAGCATACAAGGCTTAAAGGAACTAGCCGACATCATGCTAAACGCAAGGGAACCAGGTGAGCGAACAAAAGACATTTTGTCTGCCCCAGAAGTAATGTTACTGTTAGTCATTAAGTCCTCACATTGCTGTAAAAATGATAATACAGAGTACTCAAGGTCCTCATCCCCAAAACTTTTTTTGATGGTAGGATCCTGGTGCAGTAGCTCAATAGTAGAGGCAGAAGGAACCATAGTAGCAGCAGCTAGAGCAGTAGCAGTAGGAAGTTGAGGAGCAGTGTTAGGATTATTAGACATGGTAGAATTGCCACTTCTTAAAAGCATTTACCCCCAAAAATATACATGAAAATATACACCTATATAATATTCAATAAATAAATAAATAAATACACAAAATAAATCTACACAAAATCTGTGCAGTTGCACAGAATAACTAATTATTGTTGCTGTGCCCAAGAAAATGAGCTGATAAATACAGGGAAATGCACGAAGAAAAAAGGTGAAACACATAAACAAACAAAGCTAAAAGAATGAAATATGAGTACGAGCGAGGAGAAATAATGAGTTTGGCCACAAAAATAACAAAAACACATTACATACAACCCAGATATGCAGTTGTAGGCCTGGGACTTGCTGAAGGAAAGGTATGCAGATGAAGCTTGCAAAAAAAAAAAAAAAAAAAAGCAGCTTCCAACAGCTTCAACAAGGAGAGGCACAGGCAGGGGCAGGGTTAAGGGGCAGGGTAATGGAGCCATGGGGGCCCAGGGTTGACAAAGGCACAAGGTCAGGAAACACCAGAACACACACACAGCACACACACCAGACAGGCAAAACAGGCACACGGTAACTGCAAGACGATCCAAAATAAAAATTCACAAAGAAAAATAAATATATGACATGGTAAAAATTTGAAAAAAAAAAAATGCACAGGTAGGCTTGATATGTGGGTGTATGTGCTTAAAATAAAGATGCGTGTATAGATAGCTGTGGTTCTCTGTGTAATACACTGAAGGAAGACACAGTAAAATGGGAAAAAAGGCAAAAAAACACAATAAGCTAACAGAGATTCATAAAATGGCGGCGCTATGAGCAGCGGCCGTTCACAGCCCGGGGTAAGGTGCTGCGGCCAATCAGAGCGTAGTAAAAATGTAAACAAATGCAAAGGACCAATAAGAGGAAGCAACCCAAGCCGGGAAAGCAGCTTGGAGATAATGAAAGTGCAGGTAGCAAAGATGACCACAAAAACAGGAGCAAGAGCGGGAAATACAAAAATATTCACCAGACAAAAGACATGAGAACCCCAGCAAGGCAAATAAAAAACAGATACTTAGAAGAGGTGTAGAGGAGCTATACACAGCGGCAGGCCGGGGACGACGGTGGATGTCGATCACAGTGGCCAGAAGCAGGACAATGAGGCAGGGAGCAGCTGTAGACAGTCTACTCGTTCATGTCCTCCACATGAGTGTGCACTCTTAAAAGAAATGGGTACACAATGGTACACAAAGGGTACTTTTAGTGATGAAATACTGATACCTTTATTGTACCCTTACAAATCTACCCAGATGTACCCTATCTGAACCCGAAATCTACTTTTCTTAAATTTTCAAATCTGCCCATACACCTGAACCCCCTCCCTCCTTACCATGCCCCCTCCAAACCCCCCACCAGATCTTCCCAACCTAAAACCCCATTCCATCTCCTAACCCTAATACAACGAACCCCTCGTACATCTCATAAATCCTCATTTCTGCCTCGTCCCTATCCTTCTGCAGCCCATCAGCCAAACAGACTGCTGATACTACCGTGTTTGCATTTAGCAAGGAAATAAACGAAAGAAATCATATATTCATTATTAAGGCCGCAATTATCAGCCCCTTCACCAAGCTGCCACACCTGGACTAGCTTCACTGAGCCACTTCCTACGTGGTCTCGGTGCAGGACTTGAAAACGGGTGTACAGGATCCCTTATGACTCCTGCACCCTTTTCACGAGTCACAATAATTTGAGGTCGTCAATCTGTTTTACCTACCCACAGAGAAGGGGAATACTCAAACAACATTTAACAGCCACAGCTGCAGACGAATCGACAACCACGTTTAAGAAAAAGAGTTAACACACAATAACACCCATATGATCGAGGTATAAAACCCCATTGGGCTCCCACCCACCGTGACAGTCCTCCCACTGCCCAACAGTGTTATAGTCTCAAGCCAAGTGGTATCGTTTACCGCCTCTTGGGGCGACAGACCTTGTCAGGACCTGAGGAGTGAATAAAGTTTACTACACGGGGAATTACTTAGGTCCTCTGCAGCAGAACTGCCTCAGCCCGCAGTAGCATTTAAAACAAACAGATGTTGTAAGCAAAAGACACAAGAAACTACCACGAAAGAGTGCCCACGAACACACAGGAGGGTCAGTCACTGCTCACTGCGCAAACTCGACTTGTACACTTGTGCAGCCGAGGGGTCACTTCCCTGAATGTAATGTGTAATTCACAACTACACTTACTGGCAGACTACTACAGACACTCCTATTCTATATAAATAGGCCGGGGCGTATGGCCGGTAATGACTCACTTATCCCCTTTAAGGCAACTGAGCTGGCTACCTAGTATCCCGCCTTAGTCTCCGATAAATGTTAGAGCACGTCTCAGTACGTCCACTCCTCCCAACTGCTAGGCAGTGACTACCATGCAGTGTTGCCACTCCTGAAAATCATAAAAGCCAAGACTGCCTAGTAAAAACAGCCAAGATTAACCCCAAAAAAGAATAGACTGATAAAAAAAAAATAATAATAACACTTGCTATTAGTACCGTTTTCAAGGATTCTACCATAGCATATGTTAATCTTACCTCATCAGCGTCACCGCTGGTAGTGTCAGCCTCCCAGCTATGAAGAGTTGCCTCCTCACTCTAGCTGGTTCTCTTGATGTATCATCGATGACATTTGCCATTTTTTTACATCGCTGATGATTACCGAAGATGGTTTCCATCCATAACAGGGTACTTCTTGTCTTGAGATGGCTTGCTTAGTGAGCAATCGGTCTGCGATTGCATCTATTTGGAGTCCATTTGTTTGCTTAGTTTTAATAATGTTGACCTTTGAGAAAACTCTTTCCACACAGGCAGATGAATGAGGCAGGGCTAATAGGCAACACATTAAGTTTGAAAGCACATCAAACTTCGCATGATTATTGCCATCTTTGACATTTCGTATTTCTTGCCAAAATGAAGTTGCTTTATTATTTACGCCTCTCAGGCTTTCTTTTACAGAAACAAGTCTTCTAAGTCCAAGTCTGATCTTCTAAAACATCCAAGTCTTCTTCCTTGACAAGAGTTGGAAACTGCACTGCAAGGTCAGCAATTGACTGAACGCTTCTTTCAGCGTTCATTGCTACTTTGGGCTCAATGACTTGCAGATTTGCAAGTACACAGTCTTCTTGTAAGGGGAATCTTTTCTCTATTTGCGTACATAGCTCAACAAGGAACTTTTGACAATCCAAGAAGAACCTCTTCCTTGCTTTCTTGTCTGGTATTGGTTCTTTCATTAATTGTGCTTGGCATTGGCCACCCAAATGTGTCTTCTAGCTTCTTGTGCAGTGATTTGTCACAGGGATCAATCTCTAAAAGCTTTTTTGATAGAACCACTTCTCTTCTAATGAACATTGCTAATATGCCTCTGTACTCATCACACAATTGTAGCATACAGAGTTCCCAGTCTAAAATATTCAGACTGAAATTCTTGGTTCATCTTGTCTACTTTGCCAATTGTGTAATTCAAGAAGAGAAGCATATGCTTTGTTTCACAACTGACCAGAATTCTATATATATCTCCTGCTATGTCGAACTTTACACAGAGTCTGTCTTCATTTCAGCTTCAAAAAATAGTGTGAGAGCATCCCATTGCTCTAATATTCTTGAGATAACTTCTCTGGACAACCACCGCGTCTGTTACAGCTTTAACATTCGATTTTTCGGACTCTGTATATCTTGAATTAGCTGAAATTGTTGCTGATGCTTGCTACTTCGAGAAATAATGACAAACGTCTCTCAAAAACTGTTCCAAGAATGAAGCCAGCTTAGAACAAGCATGGCTTGCACAGAGCGCGAAGGAGTGACATGCACATTCTCATATAAACACAGATGGCACTTCTTTTTTTTAGGAAAGCTTGGAATCCGTTGTTTGTGCCAAGCATAACTGAGCAATTATCACAGGCAAATCCTATGATATTTAGGAGAGGTATACTTTTACTCGCAAGCAGCTCCTAAACATCTATAAAGAGTCTTTCGCCTCTGGCGTCATCTATCAAGTAATGCATCAGTCACTTTACACTTCTGATCAAAATATCTCACCGTTACTGCCAGGATTTGGGATACAGGTATGTCTGTGCTCTCGTCAATGAGTAGAGAAAATACATTTTCCCTGCATATTTTAGCAATTTCCTCACGTTCTTCAAGAGCAATGCCATCTCTCATGACATATGATGCTTTGTTTTTTTTTTTTTTTTTAAGTCATATTCTGTGCTATTTCACTATCTGGACACATGTTCTTTACTATTTCTATCAAGTGGTCTGCTTGTTTGAATGGTGTCCCATGCTCTGCCATGAATGCAGAGAGCACCAGTTCATCTCTTCTTACATCACTCTGAAGATCTGTTTTTTTCTTGAAAAATTTATCAATAACCGTGACACTTTTCTTTTTATCTAGATTCTTCACATGTTTGGTGGAAGACTTGTGAGACATCAGCTTAAACCTGTTGCAGTTTTTTGTTTTTCAGTTTAGTGTCGCGCACAGTGCAAATTGCAATGTGTTTATCATTAGGGTCAGCTTTAAATTCCTTATCGCTCAGCCATTACTTCCGGAAGGCTTGTTGGCACCACACCTTGGACCTTTTTTTGGGTGGTGTAGTGATCCCACTACCACCCTTTCACAGTCACTATTATCACTCATTGTGTCATCACTCAGCTATAGTCTGAATTGATTAAATATTTTTTCTAAGTTACTCAATACCTCAACGGAAATCGCAAAATAGAAATGCGATGCCACTGAGGAGAGGTGATTGGCTGTCACTGAGACACTGATTGAGTCAGACTGAGTCCAGACTACGAGGACCGGAGGACGGGAGATGGTGATGCTTAATGCATTTGGCGTATGTATATTTTTACCAAGTAATTTCAGCTAAGATGCAGGGTAGACGTTTTTAGTACCAGGACAAATTCATATATATATATATTTTTTTTTTTTTTTTTTCTAAAAACGCAAAACGAATCTCACAAGCGAATCCGTTAGCATGTAGTACTTATATTAGCTACAATTTTACATGGTGGAAAATAGGCAACTTTCCGCTTTTGAACATCGTGACTCTTATGCTACACGTACTGTTCTTGATCTGACCGCGGCGCGCCAGCCCATGTTGACCTTTTGTGGGTCCTTTATTTATTTATTTATTTATTTATTTTATTTATTTATCTTTTTTTTTTTTTTTTTGCACGACGGAAGTGATTTTTTTTTTTTTTACCTAAAAAGTGTGTGTGTGTGTGTGTGTGTGTGTGTGGCGCATATGATGGGGGAGGAAGGATGTGGGGGAGTAAGTGAAGGATGATTGGGAGAGGATCGAGGAGGGGGGAAGAATAGTAATTTAGGAGAAGGAGAAAAATCACAAGTAGATAGAGGGGGGGTGAGGGAAGGGATGAAAAGAGGAGGTTAAGGACCTGTTATAGCTGGGTGGGGTTAGGATAAGGCCAGGACAGGAAGGAAGGAATTAACCGAGCAGGAGATAATTTCTCAAAAAGCCTAGACTGGCCTGTTTTCAAGGAAAAAAAAAAAAAGCCAAGACGCCAAGGTCTCAACCTAAAAGCCAAGATCTAGTCAGAAAAGCCAAGGAGTGGCAACGCTGCTGCCATGGAGTTTTAGTGCTCCAACCGCCTTCCTGCGTCACTGCTAAAGGAATGGGGAGGGGAGGAGATGGGGGGTGCGACACACACACACACACACACACACACACACACACACACACACACACACACAAACCCCCTAGTCTCACTTGAATAAAACACTTTACTTTTAAAACAAAGGGGGCTAGATGAATACTGATTGTTTCTTTGTCAAGGGCAACTCTTCTGCTGTAAGCTAGGTGAGACTCAAAATTATTAAACAACGGGAAATAAGGTAAATTAATCGGGGAAGGAGAGCGTCTGTGCGCGGAAATTCTTATAAAATAATGACAACCGTTCCCTAGGCTCTCTCTCTCTCTCTCTCTCTCTCTCTCTCTCTCTCTCTCTCTCTCTCTCTCTCTCTCTCTCTCTCTCTCTTCATTTATTATTTTTTCTCTTTCATCATTCTTACTTTCTTCATTGTGTTATCTCAGTGTATGTTACAACATAATCGGGGTTGGAAAAACCCGTGTTTTTTTTTAAACCCAACCCACTATGATTTTTGAGCTTTATTTCTTTTTGGGGGAGGTATTGATTTTAAGGGGGTTTATTTATTTTTTTTTATTCTTTATATCTATATGAAACTCAGTTTAAATAAGCAATTAAAAAGTATTCTAGAATGAAACAGGTTTGATTTTTTTTTTTTTTTTTCATGTAAGAAGGGGACCGGTCAAGAGCAACAAATATATAACGAGAAAAAAAAAAAGGGGGCGCTCATTGAAGTGCCGGTCCCCTAAACAGAGTCGAAAGTGATAGTCAGAAATTACAGGATAAGTGCCTTGAAACCTCCCTCTTGAAGGAGTTCAAATCATAGGAAGGTAGAAATACGAAAGCAGGCAGGGAGTTCCAGAGCTTACCAGGGAAGGGGATGAATGGTTGAGAATACTGGTTAACTCTTGATTTAGAGAGGTGGACAGAATAGGGGTGTGAGAAAGAAGAAAGCCTTAAGCAGCAAGGCTGTGGGAGGAGGGTAGGCAGGCAGTTGGTAAGATCAGAAGAGCAGTTAGCATGAAATTAACGGTAGAAGATAGCAAGAAATGCAACACTGCAGCGATGAGAGAGAAGCTGCAGACAGTCAGTCACAGGAGAGGAGTTGATTCCACCAAGTCTAAAAGAGTGGTATGAGTGGAAACTCCCCAATACATGTGAAGCATACTCCAGACATGGACGGATACTCCAGACATGGACGGATGCAGCTGTTAACCCTTGTACAGGGTTAACAGCTGCATCCTTGTACAGGGTTAACAGCTGAGGAGTGGGGTGAAAAAAAAACTGGCGGAGACGATTCAGAACGCCTAACTTCATAAAAGGTGTTTTAGCTAGAGATGAGACAAAGTTTCCAGTTTAGATTATAAGTAAAGGATGTTCAGTGTAGAAGAGGGGGACAGTTGAGTGTCACTGAAGAAGAGTGGATAGTTGTCTGGAAGTTTGTGTCAAGTTGATAGATGAAGAAATTGAGTTTTGAGGTACTGCTCTGCCCCAATCAGAAATTTTGGAGAGATAAAAAATTAGGCGTTCTGTGGCTTCCCTGCGAGAACTGTTTACGTCCTGAAGGGTTGGGCGTCCACGAAAAGACGGAAAGTGCAGGTTGGTTTCATCACCGTAGGAGTGGGTAAGACAAAAAGTTTGGTTTAGAATATCATTGATGAGTAACAGGAAGAGAGTAGGTGACAGGACAGAACACTGAAGAACACCACTCTTAATAGATTTAGGAGAACAGTGACCGTCTACCACAACAGCAATAGAAGATTCAGAAAGAAAACTTAAGATGAAGTTACAGAGAAAAAAAATCAAAGCTATGTGCCAGACTCAAAAGCTTTTGATATGTTTAAGGCAACAGCAAAAGTTTTACAAAAATCCCTAAAAGAGAATGACCAAGACTCCGTAAGGAAAGCCAAAAAATCACCAGTGAAGCCGCTTTGATGGAACCCATATTGGCGATGAGATAGAAGGTTGTGAATTTATTGATATTTAAGAATCTTCCTGTTTAGGATAGATTCAAAACTTTAGAAAAGCAGAAAATTAAACCAATAGGACTGTAGGCAGAAGGATTAGAATGGTCACCCTTTTTAGGAACAGGCTGAATGTAGGCAAACTTCCAGCGAGAAAAAAAGGTAGATGCTGATAGACATATTTGAAAGAATTTGACAAGGCAAGATGCAAGCACTCCATCAGGTCAATAAGCCTTCTGAGGATTTAGTCTTAGTGAGAACATGGAAAAGATCACTCCGAATTTTAGTGGGTAGCATGAAGTACATAGGGTGGAGGAGAGGGAGGAACAAGCCCTGAATCATCCAAGTTAAAGGTTTTAGCAAAAGTTTTGAGGTAAGATTTCTGCTTTAGAAAAAGAGGAGATGTCAGTGGTGCCATCAGATTAAAATAAAGGAGGGAAAGATGAAGAAGCAAAGTTACTGGAAATGTTATTGGCTAAGTGCCAAAAGTCACGAGAGGAGTTAGATCTTGAAAGATTTTGACACCTATTAATGAAGATCAGACACTTGTTTAGGTACAGGTTGGGCCAGGTTGGACAAAGCCTGTGTTCACTTGTACTGTACAGGAAATGAACGGGTCAGGTTTGACTATTTCCTTATATATATATGTAAGAAGTTGAAGTGGGCGCGCCTGCGAGAGGCTCACAGACTAGTCAGCGAGTCCCGCCAAAACGAGCCTTAAGGCCCTGAAGGTTTGTTGTTGTGGCGATTTTGGCGGGAGAGGCGAGCGAGAGAGAGACAGGGTGCAGAGTAGTGGTAGATTTGCCATTTGATTTGCAGGTATGTTATTGGGATTTGTTGTATTCTTTCATGGTGAAACAGTGTACATTGGGGGACATTATTGGGAGATAGGGTGGTGATTTGTACGCTTGGTTGGCAGGAGTTTGGTCTTGGCAGTGTGCTGTGGGACGTCAGTGAGGTGGCACCGTAGCAGATACTGTGAACTAAGGAGGCTGCAGTGAGGAACCTGCTGTCCCTGGCTGCTATGGTGTTAGTTTAGTGCCCTGCACGTGTGATGTTCCCTTGTGGCAGACGATAATCACAAATCCTATCACTGGATTAAAAGAAATACAAATATTGACACTTTTATAGATTTTTAATTGATAATGGAATAATCCGAATAATAATAAAAAGAAAGGAATTCAGAAATACAAAAGAATGGTAGCGTACTCTTCAGTTACATAAAACTGCGATGGAGATATTTTCGCGACTACTGAGTTGCGGGGGAGACCAGAGAATAAATAAATAAAAAATATACCCAAAAAGTATGTATAGACCTGAGGACAGTCTCACACGGTGATCTCGAACCAGGTGGTTGCACTAGTCACGTGGAGAGAACCAACAAAAAAAGAACGAAAAAATGTGAATATCTATCCACTCAGAACAATAGTTTATCAACAGGAATATCTGAGGAGAATCCGAGAGAGACTGCTTTAGTAAAATTATTGTTAAACAAACACTTACTTAATATTACAGGAATGGAGGAGGAGATTATCAGACTGCATGCTCACCTGAGGAGAATCTGAGAGAGACTGGCTTTGCTTGTGAGAAAATCGGCGGGAAACTAAGGATAAAGGTTTCCAATGGGGAAATTTATTAAGAGTTATAATTTTGTGTTAGTGGGAGGGCGACTAGGTTGTGAGTTCAGGGATGAAAAATATGAATAATTAAGTTACTGTTTACTTTATAGTTGTTACTTTAAGAAGTTTAATTCAATGGACTTTTGAAATCAATTGGGGAATCAGTCAAAGTCTGGTATCTCTTCCCGGCTTGCGTAGCAACAGGGGTAAGAGGACGGCGAAGCAAAGAAGACTTATCAGATTCGTCAACCTCATTGGCGCGGCGTAATTATCTGGGATTTGTTTGAGCTGGCTTAAGACCTTACCATTATAGAATTAATTTTATCGTATTAAGGGCTCCCCATTCTCTGGAATTAGGTGAAAAATTCGCCTCTATAACCTGGCCAAGCAGGAGAAATTACGTTTATTCACGGGGTAAATTTATCATAGGAGTGGTCAACACAGTGACGCTGAGAGGGGGAAAAAGTAAGGACAAAAGGAAACTGAGGAGAGGAGGGGAAGGGGGGGGGGTTAGTCACATGATACTGAGACTGTCTGGTCATCCCCACACATTACATGGGCCTTAGCCTAAAAAAAAAAAATATATATATACATAATTAATTTCCAGCACTACACGAGCCTTTCATCCGTTCTAGAATTTTTCACCTCTCTCTTTTCTCCTTACCAAAATAAAAATAACACCTTCACATCCGAGTAATTAGAACCTCCCCTCACCACCACACAACCAAGCCAGGCTGACGAACTGCATGTGATCTCTGTCGGGAAATAATTCTGACATTCCCTCCCATACAATGGCTTGTGGGCCATATCACCACAATGTCCCTTGGAGACATAACTCGGCTCTTTCTCTCATCTCAAGGAAAAAAAAAAATTCCACCCCAACCAGCCTCTTGACATCCTATGGTGTGAGGACTTAACCTTAAGTCACTCTGTCACTCTCTGAAACGAGATTCGGCCACCCCAGTACTCGGTTCCTTCCACTCGAACAGTCATTTACTCATCCACACATTCACTCACACCACGAGATACTACAGATGATTACGCGAAGCGCTCGCCACGTCCTGAAGTAAACCACCACAGTATGGCCCGAACGGGTTGTCGAGTGCAGTAGTAGTCTGCGAATTAAAGTGGTTCCTTATTCCTTCTCAAATTCTTACATCACCTCTCACATAGTACCCATACCCGTCATACCTCGATTCATTACAACCAGTCCAGCCAGACCATGCAAAAGTAAGGGGGGGGACTCTATTTACCCCGAGCACTCTGCTCTTTTCTATACCGTTTCTTCCAGCGACATTAACATTCCTCAATATAGCGTCTGGGACGGTTACGCACTCTAGGCGGTAACACTTCAGTTTCTATATCAGGTTGGAACACTGTGTCTTGAGCCGCAACTACGTACTCTTCCTCACTGTGAAACTGTTTGATCTTTTCTGCCGCTCTTTGCACCATCTTTCCCGAGAAAGGGTCTTTCACCACATAACCACCGCCTCCACTTAAAACTTCCACCACCTTATATGGGCCGTCCCAACAAACACACAGTTTCTTACACACTCCTGACTCTGTAGTTTCTCACTTCACCCACACCAACGCCCCAATGTCTACCTTCTGCTCCTTGCGTTTCCTGTTGGCCGCATTACGGTATTTCCGAGTCATTTTCTCGTGTGTTTCCCGGATCAGCCGGCGGACCACATCCACGTCTTGCTCGTCACCAACAATTGCGGGTAGCCTGGCACCCACCATTCGGGGCGCATGCCGAGAGAAAAACGCGAAGAAAGGTTGTTGGGCGATACTGGTATGGACGGCGGCATTCATAGTGGCCTGACACACAGGGAGTAGGCGAGGCCACCGTAGCGGGTAACCTCGGCACATGGAAGCCAAGATGGATTTGAGCGTGTGATGGAGTCGTTCGGTGATGGCGTTCCCTTGCGGGTGGTAGGGAGTGGTGTAACAGAGGGTGATGAGGTGTTGCTGGCAGAATTTTTGGAAGATCTGGGAGGTGAACTCGCCCCCGTTGTCCAGGACGATGGAGTGAGGAGTCCCGAAGTCGGTAATGTACTGCTGCAGCGCCTCTACAATTCCCTCTGATAGTTTGTTTTTGAGTGGATAGAACTTCACAAATCGGCTAAAGTGATCTACGATAGTCAACACATATCGGTAGCCACTACTGCCTGCAATCATATCCGTCAGGTCTATACCTATCCTATCTAAGGGCTTCTCTACTGAAGGTAATTCCTGATAAGGCTGCTGTAACCCTGGAGAGGTTTCAAATCTTTGACAGGTAAGGCAATTCTTTACGTACTGGGTTACGTCAAACTTGAGATTACACCAGTAAAACAATTCTTCGGCCTTTTTAATTGTCTTTTTCTGACCCAGGTGGCCAGAAAGCTCATGTGCATGTTCGAAAGCTTTAGGAATCAGAACCTGAGGAACTACCAATGAATATTGAATGCTGCCATCAATGTTTTCCTTAGCGTAGTACAGTAACTCATCAATTATGGTGAACTGGTGCAATATACTCTTATGATACTTTTTGGTAGGTATAGACCCTCCTTCCTTTTGTTTTCTCCTCTTCCTCCTCCTCCTCTTCTTTCTCTCTTCTCTTCATTTTGCACATTTGTTACCTCTAGATGCCGGGGAATCTGGCTATGCCCTACAAGTGCCACCTTCAACATTTACAATTATTTCCAGTCTCCACCTCTTTCGGTCAGTCACGAAATAAATCCCACCGCTGCCACCAGTTTAGTGCCCTACACGTGTGATGTTCCCTTGTGGCAGACGATAATCACAAATCCTATCACTGGATTAAAAGAAATACAAATATTGACACTTTTATAGATTTTTAATTGATAATGGAATAATCCGAATAATAATAAAAAGAAAGGAATTCAGAAATACAAAAGAATGGTAGTGTACTCTTCAGTTACATAAAACTGCGATGGAGATATTTTCGCGACTACTGAGTTGCGGGGGAGACCAGAGAATAAATAAATAAATAAAAAATATACCCAAAAAGTATGTATAGACCTGAGGACAGTCTCACACGGTGATCTCGAACCAGGTGGTTGCACTAGTCATGTGGAGAGAACCAACAAAAAAAGAACGAAAAAATGTGAATATCTATCCACTCAGAACAATAGTTTATCAACAGGAATATCTGAGGAGAATCCGAGAGAGACTGCTTTAGTAAAATTATTGTTAAACAAACATTTACTTAATATTACAGGAATGGAGGAAGAGATTATCAGACTGCATGCTCACCTGAGGAGAATCCGAGAGAGACTGGCTTTGCTTGTGAGAAAATCGGCGGGAAACTAAGGATAAAGGCTTCCAATGGGGAAATTTATTAAGAGTTATAATTTTGTGTTAGTGGGGGGGCGACTAGGTTGTGAGTTCAGGGATGAAAAATATGAATTAAGTTACTGTTTACTTTATAGTTGTTATTTTAAGAAGTTTAATTCAATGGACTTTTGAAATCAATTGGGGAATCAGTCAAAGTCTGGTATCTCTTCCCGGCTTGCGTAGCAACAGGGGTAAGAGGACGGC
The DNA here is from genome assembly GCF_035594125.1 of Scylla paramamosain. Taxonomy (NCBI): domain Eukaryota; kingdom Metazoa; phylum Arthropoda; class Malacostraca; order Decapoda; family Portunidae; genus Scylla; species Scylla paramamosain. Next base: position 9,151,463 of record NC_087161.1, read on the forward strand.
GAAGCAAAGAAGACTTATCAGATTCGTCAACCTCATTGGCGCGGCGTAATTATCTGGGATTTGTTTGAGCTGGCTTAAGACCTTACCATTATAGAATTAATTTTATCGTATTAAGGGCTCCCCATTCTCTGGAATTAGGTGAAAAATTCGCCTCTATAACCTGGCCAAGCAGGAGAAATTACGTTTATTCACGGGGTAAATTTATCATAGAAGTGGTCAACACAGTGACGCTGAGAGGGGGAAAAAGTAAGGACAAAAGGAAACTGAGGAGAGGAGGGGAAGGGGCGGGGGTTAGTCACATGATACTGAGACTGTCTGGTCATCCCCGCACATTACATGGGCCTTAGCCTAAAAAAAAAAAATAAAAATATACATAATTAATTTCCAGCACTACATTAGTACCGCCGTGCATGGAGGAAGAGCTGCAGTACTTCAGGGTAGTGGTAGTGGCGTACCTTCAGCGCGTTGGGTCGGTGTTCGGTTGGGCCTATAGGGTGTGAGGGTCCTGGGGATACTGGTTAGGGTGGGACAGTGTCAGTGGCATATAACATTTCTTGTGTTGGTGCGTGAAGTGTTTATTTCTCCTGTTTATTTGTATGTGGATTTACCCATTTTCTCATGGGATCAGGTATTTTGGAGTGCCAGCAGTGTGGCCTCTAAGAGTGTTAAGCACTCATATTTTATTTGTGTTTTCTTTAATATGTACTCATTTGTGTTTTCTTTATTATGTACTCAACCATTAAATTTTTAAATTGTGGCCCAGGTTTCTGTGAACCTAAGCAGGAGGTTTAAATGAATTAAGGTTTAATTAATTAAATGGTGAGCCTAATTAAGGTAGGTTAACTGTGCCCTAGTTTTGCACTCATTATATATATATATATATATATATATATATATATATATATATATATATATATATATATATATATATATATATATATATATATATATATATATATATATATATATATATATATATATATATATATATATATATATATATATATATATATATATATATATATATATATATATATA
>NC_087161.1:9157500-9170000 GCF_035594125.1 Scylla paramamosain
GTGCAGTGTGAGGTTCAAGTGAGTGTCACGAGCTATACTCATACATAACACACATACTAACATAAATGTACATTTGCACTTATATGTGCACTTAAGGTGGAGGCTAGGGAGAATGGTTGGAGGGATACATAGCCCACGCCCAACATCCTAGTAACACATAAGGTTGATTCGTGTGTCGCAAAGTCGTCTTTAGCAATTTATAATTAATATCTTAAATGTTTTAGGAGTAATCCACATCCAAACCCATATCTGTAAGGTTATACTCATCAAACATTCTCATCTGCATTCGCAAACAATATTTCAGAATTTCTGCATGCACATCTGCACCCACAATTAAGAAATCACACACACACACACACACACACACACACACACACACACACACACACACACACACACACACACACACACACACACCAGGTTTTAACTCAAAAGAAATTAGTTCTTTACCCTGTTGGAATTCAAGCCTACGAATGTTACCAAAATAAATAAATAAATAAATAAATAAATAAATAAATAAATAAAAAAGATTCTACTGACATGAAAAAAAAGGCGAGTTATAATACCTAGTCAGTTCAGCTAATGCTAATAAAAGTACATTATTAAAACTATTATTATTAAAACAAAGTTGAGGCCTGGAGAGCTTTTGTGAGACTCCTTCTTGAGCTCTGCGAGGTGCGCTTTGATTGTCACCTCATCATTCACGAGTGTCATATATCTTAAGTATTTAAGTTTCATATATATATATATATATATATATATATATATATATATATATATATATATATATATATATATATATATATATATATATATATATATATATATATATATATATATATATATATATATATATATATATATATATATATATATATATATATATATTTACAGTCAGGGCCAAAAGTTCGTGCGGCTCCGACACAACGTGAAACGAGTGAACCCTACACATTATTAACTTTTGTACTTAACTTTTTATTATTATTATTATTATTATTATTATTATTATTATTATTATTATTATTATTATTATTATTATTATTATCATAGAGGCATTCTTTAACTGTCCAGCACTCTTGCAGATATTTTACCCAAAATCTGGCTTCTCCGTATTCTCTATAGTGAACGATATAATGCTACGCTATGTATCTCTCGGTATCGCGTGACGAGTCAGTAGTTGAGGAGCACAGATAATTGTCATCATCATACCCAGCTTTATGCAAAATATTAATTGATCGAACATGACTCATTAAGTTGGTATTTTTTCAAATAAATTACAGACGAAAGATAGAGACATCTGCTCTCATATATTAATGAAGGTTAATGGATAGTTGAAATAGCCTATTACCCGTAAGTTACGTTGTATTGTAATTCATCGATAGAAACAGTGAGCCGAGTCTCTCTCATAGCCGGATGATAATTGCATCGTACATCAGGCAGTGTTAGTACAACGCTCTATTACTGCAACTGCCTTTGGGTATGTCTTAGTGGCTACAGACTGGCATTTATTTATTTTTTTTTCAAACGGTCTGAGAGCGAGGTGACCTTGACGCGGTCTCGTTCCTTACACGGAATATGGAAAATCTCAGGCATTCTACAAAAGAGCAGCTGGCAAGCACTGTGTCCCTCTGCAAGTCGGGACAATCTGTGAAGGAAATTTTTTAAAATTGTAGGATTAGGAAAACGAACTGTTCAAAAGTGGATTAAGTGCTTCAGGGATGGTGGCGCCCTAGATTTACCTGAGCATGGCCACCGTTCTCGGAGACCAATAAAAACTACTCAACGGACTTCTAACATAACCATATGGCAAGCCGAGGCTAACCCACGAATTTCAGCATGTGAAATAAAGGAAAATAATCCACTGCTGCTGGCTGGTGTCCCCAAGAGGACGGTGCAGCGTATCCTCCAAGTTATCGCAGCTGCCGCCCTTGCTGCAAGCATCGTTTCATTCAACATCAAGTGAAGAACAGGATTGCTTTGTGCCGGAAATATTAAGAGTGAGATGCAGCAAAGTGGCGGCGGGTCATATGGAGTGATGAATCACTGTGCTGGGAACAAAGGCGGGAATGTGTAAGGTCGCAATGGCAGCGACCCGCTTGACCGGCTACACACGACAGACTGAAAAATTCCCTGACATTGTTATGATCTGTGGTGCTTTTGGGTATCATGATCAGGGAAATTTAGTTGTGATGCTGAGGAATGAAAGCCACAATAAAAACACCTACCTAAAAGTTTTGTATGACCATCTGCCTGGGTGTTTTGCCACCCAGGCAAAACACCCAGCAACCATTCGCTTCCTCGAAGCGAATGAGAAGTGAATGCACATGGGAGCAGTTGCTGGGACCTGTGGGGCTGGCCTAGTGGCACGTTAGCTAGGGTCTTGTTTGAGCCGGGTTTTGTAGTTTTGTGACGGCCACGTACTCTATATATATATATATATATATATATATATATATATATATATATATATATATATATATATATATATATATATATATATATATATATATATATATATATATATATATATATATATATATATATGCGGAGATGTGTGCTGCGTCCTGCAAAAGAGCAGCCGTCAGCTCATTGTGGCGATACCTGTATCATCACGGGACCGGCAGTAGAAGTGCAGAGTATTTAGTAGTGTTGCATCTGATAGTGAGACACAGGCTTAGTTGTGTCACACCCAGGAAGTAATATTTTGTTTTGTTAAGACTGGCCAGGCGGCACCTCTTAGTTTTGCCAAGAAAGTGGCATATTTGTTTCATCAGTTTTTATGGGTTTGGCACGGAAGCTCCACGGAGCCAGGAGCGAGCAAGCGGACAGTGCAGGCCTGAGTGAGAGAAGTATTTAGCCGGGAAGTATTTTGCCTGGCCCTACCGCGATGATGATGCATCATGAGACTGCTGTCCATGGTGGGTTCACTATGTGTTGCAAGAAGACAGGGATGTCATAGTTGCATGGTGACTCTGATGTTTGTACGGTGTGGAGGCAAAGATACAGATGGAGCAGGATGTATAGTGAAGATAGGAGGAGAGGTGAAAGTAGATGGAGAAGTAGTGAAGCCAGAAAACCGAGGAGACGACGGAGATGGAGGAGTAACCAAAGTCGCAGGCAGAGTTAATGCAGATATGGCTCCTGGAAGAAAGATCTCAATATGATGTCTTGCAGAAGAAAGTCTGCACACCAATGTAGCAGGGGAGACCACAGGTACTGGCGTAGTACCAGAGACAAGTCTGGGAGAAGTAGAAGGAGAAGAAAGAAGAAACAGCAATCTGAGTTGGAGGGCCAAGTGGGTGCCCTGTCGTTTCCAGTTGATATAGTAGTTCATTATGCAGTAATCTTTGATGTTTTGTGATGAGTTTACGGCTTTTGTTTGAATCTGCTGATGTTCTCGATGAGTTGTGTGTGGATTTCAATTTTAATTTTTTGTTCCTAAGATTTTCGTAATTCTTTACATGTCCTCCGGAAATTTTTGCTAATGAGGAGGCGTGTTGTGTACAGCGAGATAACGCGATATAAAACGAAGAAAGAAGTAAGAACTAATGAGAGAGAGAGAGAGAGAGAGAGAGAGAGAGAGAGAGAGAGAGAGAGAGAGAGAGAGAGACAGGTTGGGGATGAGGCTTGGATGCGTCCTGGACATGTAGCCTATCCAGCCCGAAGCTTATAATATAATATTTATTCGCGCAGGTACTCATATTCCCCATGTAAATTTCCTTGCTTCCCTTTGTTCATTCAATTTGAGCCTCGTTCAGCATTTATTAGAAGAGTTACTCTTGACAATGAAGTAATCAAATCGGTGTTCATCTAGCTTTCCTAATTTGATCATTAGAATTTTAAGATTTTTTTTTTTTTAAGTAAAGTATTTTTTATTAAGGTAAGCCAGCGTGGGGAGCAGAGAGTACGACCGGATAGCATGTGGGTTAATGTGTGTATGTATCAGTGTGTACGACTGAGGAGGGTCAGATCTGGGTGGTTATGTCATGGCTGCCAAGAATGAAGCTGGTGGTGTTTACATGCCACCAAGAGACTCTCATTATCAACCTGCACAATATGGCGCCCTTGCTAGACACACTATCGGTCCTGACGGTTTTAGGTGACTTAACGCAAGAGTGGGGACACCAAACTTGATCGATAGTAACGGCGAAGCCTACCATCAGGACGTGAAGGACCACGCTCTTAACGAACACGGCAGAACACTGACGAATGTATGCACCAACAACGAAATGGTCGTGGCAAATCATCTGTACTGGAACGGGAAACTGTTGGGAGGAGACTTGTCATTTAAGAGACGCTAAACACGGATATCAGATATCGATTTGTGTATTGTGAAAGGTAAATGTCTTGACATGATTACAAATGTACATGTCCATCATAATGTTAGAGGTTCCGACCATGCCCCACTCTGTGTTACGGTGTCAATTGCAGTACAGGAGACTGGGTCTCCAGCTGAACTGCTTAGGAGAGCGTCACTATTTGGGCAATGTCAGTACACTTTTAAAACATAAACTAGAATACCAAAGAGTGTGGCATACAAGACTGAACATAGACGGAGTAATTAACACCCTACAAGCCACGCCTCCCCCAACAATGGCAGAGAACAGTGGAGAAGCCGATGTGCAGACAGCGGTGGCGGAAGGCTGCCGCGTCATCACGGAGGCGGCGGCCAGCGCCGCCAGGCAGCCACAACCGCCTACGGATAACGTATGGGACGAATTACACCCAAGATGGAAACATTTGCTTGACAGCAATGATAGTAAATTCATCTGGAAAGCTACTAACAGGAAAGGCAACGTTGAATTCAATTTAAAGAATATTTTGAGGATTTATTAAATCTTAGAGATCTTAAACAATAATACTAACAGCGATGTTAGTACGGCACCCTACATAACAGTTTTAGACGACCCATTTACAAGTGAAGAGCTAAAGATGGTTACCAAGTGTATAAGTGTAAAACAAGATTTATTGTGGTATATGTCCTGGTACATTTAGGATGCTACCTGTCTCGTGGTTTATATATATATATATATATATATATATATATATATATATATATATATATATATATATATATATATATATATATATATATATATATGTTACAGTCAATACCTGAATCCAGACAATTTGTAAAGTGACTTATTTTTTCAGGCAATTTGTGAACTGCCTGGTTAGGTTAGGTTAGGTTAGGTTAGGTTAGGTTAGGTTAGGTTAGGTTAGGTTATAACCTAACCTAACCTAACCTAACCTAACCTAACCTAACCTAACCTAACCTAACCAGGCAGTTCACAAATTGCCTGAAAAAATAAGTCACTTTACAAATTGTCTGGATTCAGGTATTGACTGTAACATATATATATATATATATATATAATTTTTATTTTCTTTTTCTAAGATTATTTAACGTCGTGTTTACGAGAGCATATTATCCACAAGCCTGGTGTTATAACAAACTAACGATGATATTTAAATCAGGAAGTAGAATGGTATGTAGCAATTATAGAGGGATAAACATAATGGATAAACTAGCAAAGATCTTTGACACAGCGATATTAAACAGATTAAAGCTGTGGTATATATAATATTGATTATGGTCAAGTTGGCGCACAGAAAGGCAGAGGATGCATTGAGCTAATCATATCATTAAGATTATTATGTGACTATGCTGTACATAAGAAAGTGAAGCTTTATATGTTATTTGTCGATTTTAGTAAAGCGTACAATAGTCTCTCGAGAGAAACTGTTGGAGCGATTACGAGAAAGAGGATGTGGGAGAGTGATGTTACAAGCCATCAAAGCACATGCACAAGGAACATATTAAGATCTGATGTTACAAGCCATCAAAGCACATGCACAAAGAACATATTAAGATCTGTTATAATCGATGCTACTGTCTGTGTTCGCCAGGGGTCTCCCTCTAGTTGTTTGTTGTTTGTGATGTATAATGATCATATGGTGCGGATGCTGAAGAGAGTGATCATAACGGATGGTTTTCTAGGCAGTTTGCATATTTTGTTAATAATGGAGGACGCTGTAATACTCTCAACATCTAGACAGATGTGTTTGAGAAAACTTGCTGTTGTTAATGAATTTTGTACATCAAGTGGAATGGTAATTAATGAGAGAAAAACAAAATTCTTTGTAATCAACGGGGATAAGTGTGACAAGCAGTACTTGACGAGCGGTGAGGTATAGGTGAGCTACGCATCCTAGTAATTATACTTGGGTGCGTGGTTCACTGACTCGGCTCGAATGAGCAGTCTTGTCGCCCCACGAAACACTGAGTGAAGCAATAGTAAATAAGTTTGCTATATTTTGTTCCAGTAATACTTTGTTGCCCTTCACTTATAAAAAAAAAAAGTATTTGATGCTGCTGTTACTATTGCTTTGCTTTATAGTTCGGAATCATGGATCACGAATAATGTTAAATCAAAAGAAAACGATGAAACAAACTCATTAAATGTCTGTTGGAAGTGAGAAGAAACACCAGCGTGTATGTGTATGTTAAAAGCAGGCATCTCTCTGTCGTAATAGAGAATAAAAAAAGATTTATGCTGACACAGAGATAAAAGAAATAGAGACACACCATTTGACTTGTGTACAATATTTGTGGAGAAAGAAATACGCCTGGTTACCGTTTTATGGAGCAATCAATGTTACGGAACAGAGAGGAAGGATTAGAAAGAATAGAGAGATTTTTGGGGGAAAAAAGCACCTGGCGCCACCAAACTGACAGCAAATGTGACGGAAATGAATCCGTATTTGAGAATTTATCCCGTGTATTCCACCAAAAAGTTTATACCAGACTATAAACATGAAGCTTTAACCACATTACGCCTCATGTCACATAACCTTCGGATAGAGGTAGGAAGGTGGAGTCGCATCCCTGCGGAGTAGTGTGTGTGTCAGTGTGATGTGTGTGTGTGTGTGTGTGTAAAAAGAGTGAAAGTCCACTTACAAGATTTCCAAGAAAGCAATATGCCTTGAAAAGGACATTCAATATAATCGTGCAGCCCTTTCTTGAGGTGTCCTGAAAACATATTATAGTGTATGATAATATTTTACCTGCTGCTAATGAGGTACTTACAATAATTCTAATCTCTAAAATGTCATATTCTTTAATTAACACACACACACACACACACTGGCTGTGGTGGCAAGCGGATGTGCCTGGCCGTGCTCGGTTTCCGTGTTGGAACTCTGTTGTTCGTGCTGAAACTTAGCTTGTCTTCGCAATGGATACCGAAGTTATTAAAGTCTTGCTTGATTCTCAAGAAAAGATTTTCCATACTGCCATGGATTTTGTAGTTGACCAGTTCAAGTCAAGAATACGGGAAGCAGAGGTAACCATTCAGGACCTAACTCGAAGCCTGGAGTTTTCTCAGGGCGAAGTCAAGGATCTACAAAGTGAAGTAAAAGAGCTCAGGAAATTCGCAAGTGAAAGTAAAGCCAATAATGAAGTTTTGGAGTCACAAATTAAGGACCTTGAACAAGACAGAATTCCCAAGATTATAACAGACGAAATAATTTACGCATGTGGCATTGAAGAAAAACTTGGTGAAACATGGGAAGAAACAGCCATAGCAGTGTCGAAGTTCATTGAAGAAAAGCTTCAGTTGCCTGCTGTCAAACTAGAACGCGCTCACATAACCGGACCTGTGTTGCCTCCTCGTTCTCGTGTTGTTGTCGCGAGATTCGAGAAGTTTAACGATCGAGAAGCAGTGATGCGAAATGCTAGAAAATTGAAAGGTTCTGACATATATAGAGATGAAGACCTTTGCCCTGCATCCCAAGAAATTAGAAAGAGTCAGCTACCTCTCATGAAGAAGGCCAGAGAAGAAGGCAAGATTGCTTTCTTCAAACACACCAGGCTAATTATAAAAGATAAGAGTAGTAATTATCAACTCCAGGGAAGAAGCTCTCGCAGTGAAGGTGTCTCGAACCGTGAAGCAGTGGGTGACGTCACGGGAGCAATGGACCAGGCGAGTGAAGCAAGTGGTGGTGAATCATCGGTTGGTGCTGAAGGTGGAAATAATTATGCCTCGACTCGTGACGCTGTGGGACACCTCTCGGTAGCAGTGGTCCAGACAAATGAAGCAAATGGTGGCGAATCATCGGTTGGTGCTGAAGGTGGGAGTACTGGTGGTCCCTGCTCTGCTCCCACTGGATCCTCTGGTGTCGGTGGTGGTAGTGGGTCCTGCCATGGCCGCCCCACACCCTTGGGTACTGGTGGTGGTGATGAGTCTCCAGGTGCAGCCCCGACACAGCGACAGCAGCAAACTTCACGTACCAGAAATCGCAGGAAGTAAATAACCTGGTTCCTTCTTATAAGTTAATTGTCTATGTATAATTACTGGTTTTAATGATCTCTAACCAAAGTCTGTGGAGTGAATTGCCTTTCGCTACTCTAAATGATGAGATGTTGAAGAATAATATTGTACTCTCTAATAACGTAGATTCACCTTATGATTTCTTAAATTTAGTATTTGATCCATTACTTACTGAAGATGATAAATACAATAATGATATAAATGAATATAATTTTCTGAGCAATTTAGATATACCTAAAACTGAGTATGTATATTTAAGTAATATATCCTCACCAAGTGCTAACATTTTATCAATTCTTAATCCAAATATTAGGTCTATCCCTAAAAATCTTAAGTATTTTATAATGTTATACATAATAGCGCTGTTAAACTTAGCATTATTGGCTTTACTGAAATTCGATTAAATCCTAGTCTTTCGTCACTGTATAATATGCTTGGGTATCATATGTTCGTCAATAGCGAAATGTGCATGGGGGTGGGTTAGCTATTTATGCAGATTTTTTTTTTTTTTTTTTATGTAGGAAGGACACTGGCCAAGGGCAACAAAAATCTAATAAAAAAAAATGCCCACTGAAATGCCAGTCCCATAAAAGGGTCAAAGCAGTGGTCAAAAACTGATGAATAAGTGTCTTGAAACCTCCCTCTTGAAGGAATTCAAGTCATAGGAAGGTGGAAATACAGAAGCAGGCAGGATATTCCAGAGTTTACCAGAGAAAGGGATGAATGATGGAGAATACTGGTTAACTCTTGCGTTAGAGAGGTGGACAGAATAGGGGTGAGAGAAAGAAGAAAGTCTTGTGCAGCGAGGCCGCGGAAGGAGGGGAGGCATGCAGTTAGCAGGATCAGAAGAGCAATTAGCATGAAAATAGCGGTAGAAGACAGCTAGATATGCAACATTGCAGCGGTGAGAGAGAGGCTGAAGACAGTCAGTTAGAGGAGAGGAGTTGAGACAAAAAGCTTTTGATTCTACCCTGTCTAGAAGAGCAGTATGAGTGGAACCCCCACAGACATGTGAAGCATACTCCATACATGGACGGATAAGGCCCTTGTACAGAGTTAGCAGCTGGGGGGGTGAGAAAAACTGGCGGAGACGTCTCAGAACACCTAACTTCATAGAAGCTGTTTTAGCTAGAGATGAGATGTGAAGTTTCCAGTTCAGATTATAAGTAAAGGACAGACCGAGGATGTTCAGTGTAGAAGAGGGGGACAGTTGAGTGTCATTGAAGAAGAGGAGATAGTTGTCTGGAAGGTTGTGTCGAGTTGATAGATGGAGGAATTGAGTTTTTGAGGCATTGAACAATACCAAGTTTGGTCTGCCCCAATCAGAAATTTTAGAAAAATCAGAAGTCAGGCGTTCTGTAGCTTCCCTGCGTGATATGTTTACCTCCTGAAGGGTTGGACGTCTATGAAAAGACGTGGAAAAGTGCAGAGTGGTATCATCAGCGTAGGAGTGGATAGAACAAGAAGTTTGGTTTAGAAGACTATTAATGAATAATAAGAAGAGAGTTTGTGACAGGACAGAACCCTGAGGAACACCACTGTTAATAGATTTAGGAGAAGAACAGTGACTATCTACCACAGCAGCAATAGAACGGTCAGAAAGGAAACTTGAGATGAAGTTACAGAGAAGGATAAAAACCGTAGGAGGGTAGTTTGGAAATCAAAGCTTTGTGCCAGACTCTATCAAAAGCTTTTGATATGTCCAAGGCAACAGCAAAAGTTTCACCAAAATCTCTAAAAGAGGATGACCAAGACTCAGTAAGGAAAGCCAGAAGATCACCAGTAGAGCGGCCTTGACGGAACCCCTACTGGCGATCAGATAGAAGGTTGTGAAGTGATAGATGTTTAAGAATCTTCCTGTTAAGGATAGATTTAAAAACTTTAGATAGGCAGGAAATTAAAGCAATAGGACGGTAGTTTGAGGGATTAGAACGGTCACCCATTTTAGGAACAGGTTGAATGTAGGCAAACTTCCAGCAAGAAGGAAAGGTAGATGTTGACAGACAGAACTGAAAGAGTTTGACTAGGCAAGGTGCAGGCACGGAGGCACAGTTTCGGAGAACAATAGGAGGGACCCCATCAGGTCCATATGCCTTCCGAGGGTTTAGGCCAGCGAGGGCATGGAAAACATCATTGCGAAGAATTTTAATAGGTGGCATGAAGTAGTCAGAGGATGGAGGAGAGGGAGGAACAAGCCCAGAATCGTCCAAGGTAGCGTTTTTAGCAAAGGTTTGAGCAAAGAGTTCAGCTTTAGAAATAGATGTGATAGCAGTGGTGCCATCTGGTTGAAATAGAGGAGGGAAAGAAGAAGAAGCAAAGTTATTGGAGATATTTTTGGCTAGATGCCAGAAATCACGAGGGGAGTTAGATCTTGAAAGGTTTTGACATTTTCTGTTAATGAAGGAGTTTTTGGCTAGTTGGAGAACAGACTTGGCATGGTTCCGGGTAGAAATATAAAGTGCATGAGATTCTGGTGATGGAAGGCTTAAGTACCTTTTGTGGGCCACCTCTCTATCATGTATAGCACGAGAACAAGCTGTGTTAAACCAAAGTTTAGAAGGTTTAGGACGAGAAAAAGAGTGAGGAATGTATGCCTCCATGCCAGACACCATCACCTCTGTTATGCGCTCAGCACACAAAGACACGGAAGCAGTAGTCATTCCAAGGAAAATCAGCAAAATACCTCCTCAGGTCCCCCCAACTAGCAGAGGCAAAACGCCAGAGGCACCTTCGCTTAGGGGGATCCTGAGGAGGGATTGGAGTGATAGGACAAGATAAAGATATGAGATTGTGATCGGAAGAGCCCAACGGAGAAGAAAGGGTGACAGCATAAGCAGAAGGATTAGAGGTTTGGAAAAGGTCAAGAATGTTGGGCGTATCTCCAAGACGGTCAGGAATACGAGTAGGGTGTTGCACCAATTGCTCTAGGTCATGGAGGATAGCAAAGTTGTAGGCTAGTTCACCAGGATGGTCAGTGAAGGGAGAGGAAAGCCAAAGCTGGTGGTGAACATTGAAGTCTCCAAGAATGGAGATCTCTGCAAAAAGGAAGAGGGTCAGAATGTGCTCCACTTTAAGTAGTCAAAGAATTTCTTATAGTCAGAGGAATTAGGTGAGAGGTATACAGCACAGATAAATTTAGTATGATAGTGACTCTGTAGTCGTAGCCAGATGGTGGAAAACTCGGAAGATTCAAGAGCGTGGGCACGAGAGCAGGTTAAGTCATTGCGCACATAAACGCAGCATCCAGCTTTGGATCGAAAATGAAGATAGAGAAGGTAGGAGAGAACAGAAAAGGGGCTACTGTCCGTTGCCTCAGACACCTGAGTTTCAGTGAGGAAAAGAAAATGAGGTTTGAAAAATAACAGATATTAATAATGGAAATCTTAATTACAGGAATTATCTTACAAATGCTCCAGAATTTTCATTGTACATGCTGCCCACTGATAAGGATGAAGTCAAACGGACTTTAAATCTTTTTAAAACTAATACTCCAACATTACTAAACGCCTCATCTGATTTAATAAGTATTCCCTTGGCTCAACAATTAATCTTTCTCTAACCACAGGGTATTTTCCTGATCAGTTAAAACAAGCAAAGGTAGTGCCAGTATTTAAAGCAGGTGACAAAATGGATATAAACAATTACCGACCAATTTCTATCCTCCCAGCATTTAGTAAAGTATATGAAAAGATAATATGTTATCGGTTAATGTCATATCTTGAAGATAATAACCTTTTAGTTAAACAACAACACGGTTTTAGGAGTCAGCATTCAACTGAAACGGCTATTTTACAATTCGTAAGCAATGTTTTTAAATGCTTGGAGGAGAAACATTTTGTTATTGGCGTCTTTATTGACTTATCTAAAGCATTTGATACCATTGATCACAATGTATTGCTTTACAAATTAAATTACATAGGAATCAGAGGAGTCACACACAGGCTGTTTCAGAACTACTTGAATAATAGAAGACAAAGTGTGTACTGTAATAAAAAAAAAAATTCGGCAATTAAACAAATAAGTAAAGGTGTACCACAAGGATCTATTTTAGGGCCTATACTTTTTCTAATATACATAAATGATATAATTAATGCTAGTTCTAAAGTTGAACTTCCTATTTATGCTGATGACACTACATTATTACTGAAAGATGTGAATATTGCATGA
>NC_087161.1:9175000-9197500 GCF_035594125.1 Scylla paramamosain
ACCCCATTTTGTCCAAATGGGGTTGCACAACTCAAATTCATCAAGATAAAAATGTAATCTAATATGTAGTGAACTACACAAGTATCAAAAAGCACATGGGACTGATGTCTTTCATGAATATCCTTACTGTCTTCTTGATGAATTTCCTGGTTTGAGATTAAAACTTTGACAAAAAACAGTAATAGGTATGTAATGATAATTTGACTTTTCATGACATAATACAAGATACTCTTTTACTGATACAAATGGGAGGTTTTCTTCAACAAATTTTCTCAACTTGAATCTACAATCCAACTGAATGTGAGCTTGCTCGAACTGTGTTCCCTCACCAAGAAGTCCTGCAATTTTTTTTTTTTTAATCGCCTAAAATTGCATCAAGCTCTAACAGTCATTTATTTATTGAATGCTTCTAACTTTCTTCTGTAAATTTAACAAAAAATCAAATTCAAATGTGAGAGAGTCTGTAAGTGAGTCAGGCAGTAAGTGTTTTTCTTCAACATTTAAAATGAAAAGAGCAAAGTGTTTCCGAAATCTGCAATAATGTACGTGTCATCGGTGTCTCCATTCACTTCCTTCAAGGCCATGTCTTGGATATCATTATGAGAGTTAAATTGCCACTGCATGATCTGCTCCTGGGAATTTTCTAACACACGGTTAGAAAAAAAAAAAAAAGTATTTAGTGCCATGATTCCTGTAATTATGTTCCTTATATTTGGCAACTGCGTTAACCCATTAAATCCCAAGGGTCCTTTTTATTAGTATTTTGTGGTAGTTTTCATAAAATCACATTCGTCTGGGTAAGAAAGGTGCAATATTGGGGTCTTAGCTTTTATTTTCCTTAAATAAGCTTGAAATAAGCTGTCCTCAAAAAAGGACACTGGGAAAATATAATTTCAACCGAGAAAATGAGAGAAAAAGATTACTATATAATTTTATGTTTCATATATGAGGAAACATGAAAAACCCTATTATTCTTTTTGATTACAAGCTGTTTACAGTTATAATGAAAACGAAATAAAAAAGTACTTGTTATACCATGTGTTTATCAAGAATAAAATCTGATAAAAAGCAAAAATACTTGTGCAGAGTGCTGCAATGCGTCTAGAATAATCATCTCTTTGTAAAAGAATACAGCCTTCCTTGGTAACACGTCTGCTTTTCTCTTTCTGTGACATCATTCCAATTATCAGCTGTTGTAAATTGATCTTCCTTTCCCTCTTACCCGAGCTGACATCAAATTTGGTTAGATTGCAGTTTTTTTTTTTTTTTACATCAGGAACTGGCAAAATAAAGAAGTATTTACTTACAATCTTTGTTTATGCCTAGGATTTTCACTTTTCGTGATATAAAGCAAAACATTCTTTACAGAGTGTTGTATTACATTTGACACAGTAAGTTCGGGTTTTTTTTTATTACAAAGCTTCTTTTGGCACCGTCTTTGCTTCTCCCGGTTTGCAATGACATGGGACTTTCCATCATAGCGAGCATCAACCATTGTTGTAGACGGGCTAGGGGTATAGCTTTTTCTTCCCAGTCCTCCATTTGCATCACCCAGCTTCAAGTATGGCACACAGATCTCTCTTCTGAAGGTTATCAAATCAAGCTGATCAATTCCTTCATGTAGGAATTTATGAATAACCCATGCGTTGACAACAACCATGTCCAGTATGCGGGTGAAAAAGTGGCTAGTACCACTTCTTTCCTCTCAAAGTCGTAGGATACTTTGCAGCCTTCTTGTTATTCATTAATGATCTTCTAAACCAGACTTCTTGTCCTATCCACTCCCACGCTGATAATAACACCCTGCACTTTTCCACGTCTTTTCATAGACGCCCAACCCTTCAGGAGGTAAACATTTCACGCACGGAAGCCACAGAACGCTTGACTTTTGATCTTCCTAAAATTTCTGATCGGGGCAGATGATTGGTATTGTTCAATGCCTCAAAAACTCAATTCCTCCATCTATCAACTCGACACAACCTTCCAGTCAACCATCCCCTCTTCTTCAATAACACTCAACTGTCCCCCTCTTCTACACTGAACATCCTCGGTCTGTCCTTTACTTATAATCTGAACTGGAAACTTCACATCTCATCTCTAGCTAAAGCAGCTTCTATGAAGTTAGGTGTTCTGAGACGTCTCCGCCAGTTCTTCTCACCCCCCCAGCTGCTAACTCTGTACAAGGGCCTTATCCGTCCATGTATGGAGTATGCTTCACATGTCTGTGGGGGTTCCACTCATACTGCTCTTCTGGACAGAGTGGAATCAAAAGCTTTTTGTCTCATCAACTCCTCTCCTCTAACTGACTGTCTTCAGCCTCTCTCTCACCGCCGCCATGTTGCATCTCTAGCTGTCTTCTACCGCTATTTTCATACTAACTGCTCTTCTGATCTTGCTAACTGCATGCCTCCCCTCCTCCCGCGGCCTCGCTGCACAAGACTTTCTTCTTTCTCTCATCCCTATTCTGTCCACCTCTCTAACGCAAGAGTTAACCAGTATTCTCAATCATTCATCCCTTTCTCTGGTAAACTCTGGAACTTCATGCCTGCTTTTGTATTTCCACCTTCCTATGACTTGAATTCCTTCAAGAGGGAGGTTTCAAGACACTTATTCATCAATTTTTTACTACTGGCATTTCAGTGGGCATTTTTTTTTATTGGATTTTTGTTGCCCTTGGCCAGTGTCCTTCCTACATAAAAAAAAAAAAAAGTCGACCAGTCATGGTGATCTACACCTCTCATGTGAGTACTATAATTTTTCAGAACATTTGGCTGAGAAACATCACCATTTGCTCTTATTTCACTCTGCCATCTCCTTACCTTTTGGATAAGTTCAATGGTATCATAGTTTGTTCCAACACACACACATTTTTTATCTGACCACCTGACAAAGAGAATTTCCTCATTAGTGTTAAACGCAGTCATAGGAGCCTCTTTTCTCCTTCTTCATAACATTTGTTGGCTTTAGAGGACATTTGTTGGGTCTGTTTTCCCTTATTATACCTGTGGCCTGGTAACCAAGGTTCCTTAATGGACCAGCAAATCATATCCTGTGAAAAAGTTGTCGAAGAACACTGAATGTGAATTAGGGATTTTTACAGTCTCCAACATATTCATGACAACTTTATTTCCAAGCAATATAATGTCATTCTCTTCATCTGCAAACTTCTTGCCACAGTATAAATAAAAATTATAGCAGTAACTTGATGTTCCACACAAGGCCCACAATTTATAGCCAAATCTGATTGGCTTCCCTCTTAGGAACTGTTTCAAACAATTAGGACCGTAGTATTTTACGATCATCTCATTTACAGAAATGCATTCTTCAAATATACCAAACTGCTGAAATTATTTTTTAATCATTGAAATTAGAGACCGAATCTTGAACCCTTTGTTATCTTTGTGTTTGTTGGCTTGTTCATTGTTTTGCAAAAATGGATAACACTTTTCATAAGCTGATAACGATTTTTTGACATTATGTTGCTTTCCTGATGACTGGGACACAAAGGTCCTCATCACTAGACCAGTAGTCCCTTTCGGATGGCACTCTGTGATATCCTGAGAAAAGTAGTATTCCTATGAATGTTTCGAGTTCATCAGCATTAAGAGTAAAATCATTCTTATTCCTACTTGTAGCTGCATAGCGAGCTGTCTCTCTGATAACAAAATCATAGATATTTGGAGTCATCAACTTCTCAAATAGCTCTAGTGGGGATAAACCCTCAAGACTTTCTTTCATTTCATGCAGGCGTTCAAAGTGATGCTGGGAGCGCCCCTTGATTTTGCCATACTTAGGATTCTTATGTTTCCACACTGGTTCGGTCACAATTTTTTTTTTTCTGGTGGGTTTATCTTTGTATATAGCACATTACTCAATGACATCCTTGTCCACATGAACTTCTAGTGTACCTTGTACATCTTGAACAGAGATTTCACCAATTACATCATCATTGATATCTTCTTCGTCAGTCAGTTCATCTACATTTGGTGGTACAATAATCACATCAGCCTTTTCAATTTCTCCCTCGGCGTCCTCTTCATGCAACAAGGCAAGTGGTTCATCTAGCGTCAGTGAAGAATAGGTTGCTTTCACCATCTGCAATACAGCCAAACATAATGCCGGAAGAAACAGCTCAATGCAGCACTCAGTTGAGCAATACCCAAGTCAACAAGTATATGATATAAAACAGAGTAAACAAGTAAAGCAAGCACACACACACAGACACACACACACACATACACACACACACACACACACACACACACACACACACACATATTATATATATATATATATATATATATATATATATATATATATATATATATATATATATATATATATATATATATATATATCATCCCATATGCCACATTATCAACCTCTACGCCTGATTAGACAAGCATTCTGTGGTAGTCTGCGTAGGAATAAGGCTTCAATTCACTCTACAGCGTGCACCATCCTGAACCTGTTGTGACACGCGCTGCCACGATATCATCCCAGTGTCCTCTTTTGAGGACAGACATTTTGTATTATCAATTATTTTTCTACTTAAGATAGTTCATTGGGGTATTATGGGAATAATACTGCATCTTCGAGAGAATAAAGCACAACAAAATAACAGTTCCTCTCATGAATGAGGAAGTCAGCATAGCCTACTAAATGTAACGCATTTTGAGGGAAAAATTTCCACCAATTTCAGAGTCAAACTACAGTCAGACATAGAGGTCATTAAACCTTAAGCTTTTATTTATATACGTCACGAACAAATCAGCTTCAACATTATACTGTGCTGTGACTTATGTTTGTTTTCATAACATGGAACAATTATGTGTTACCAGGTGCCCTCAAATGAGGACAGTGGGATAAAATGGGTTAAGTTTTGTGACATTCTGGTATGTGGCAAGTTATCGAGAAATTACTTGTTCATTCATGAAAGGAGTATAGATGATGAGTGTACTATGCAAACTTCAATATTTTTATGTAACAGTTTGGGCATTTTATGAAATTTGTGGCACTGGACATGGACATGTTTAATCATTCATCTGAGAGAGAGAGAGAGAGAGAGAGAGAGAGAGAGAGAGAGAGAGAGAGAGAGAGAGAGAGAGAGAGAGAGAGAGAGAAAAAAAAAAACACTTACCAACAAATTTGGGGGTTAGTTCTCCTAACGCAAAGTTTTCTAGTCACTTAGCTACATCCTCACAACTCTAAACATTTGCCATAGCAAGATTCTGCAATAAGATATGAGAAATTAAATGAAAGAAAAGTAAAATTAATAAAATGAAAAACCGTTAACCACCACCATCACAATCACTATTACCACCACTGCCACCACCACTAAAGTAAATGTGATGAAATAAAAAAAAACGTTAACCATCACCACCACCTCTACCACCATCACCGCCACCACTACCACTGTCACCACCACACCATCATCACCACCATCATCAAGAAAATTCAACTGGACGACTAGCTGCCCCAAGTTATAGTACTGCCTCAAATTTACACACCCTACCATAACTGAAATATTACTAATTAATATGAGTCTGTGAACTACCTAGAATCTAATACAAACATACATAACCTTTTAGGAAAGCAGTACAGTAAAATATGCCACAGGCAATGGTGCTGCTTCCCTCCTCATTCGGAGACCACGAGGCACGAGGTTACTAAGGTAGTGGGTGCCATGCGGGGTTCCAGTACTCGCGCACCCACACTTGAATATAAACATAACAAGCGTTAATAGCTTCAAAATCTATATTTTCTTTCTAACATAATATAGTATAATTTCACTGAATCATCCGTTATCATGCATATGTAGTTTTTCCATGAGTGCACGCAGGTACATGCACATGTACGTTTTTATAAGACAAAGCAAGTCACAAGGAATTAGAATCTATAAGTAATCATTGCTATCCAACAGAGGCTGTGTCTGCTTTGGCATTAAATAAAACAAAAATGTAATGTCCTCTATATAAAATAAAATAATAAACATGTAACTACTTACGCGTTTTGATTGTAGGCTTCTTCATTTTCAGCATGTTAATTCAGGTACATTTACATTTGGTAAATTGTTTCTTTTCTCTCGTTATTCAAAGACTTCTCTGTTCTCTGTGTTTCTGTGTTTGGAAATTTCAAATTCGCCGAAACTTTTTGCACACATCTAAATTCCACTTTGTTATCTGGACTCTGCTCCATGTAGCTACTTAAGCACGGTTTACACGCTACGATAAATTGTAGCGATTTATTGAACACTGAGATAGTAACGATTTATTGGATGATTGAAAGAGCGTTTACATGCAACGATTTTTAATCCAATATTTTTAGTCTTTACTTGACCGTCATGGAAGAAACATTATGGTGGTCTGCATTTGGGATGTGTTTAGTGGGAGAAAGATCAAGAAAAAAACGAAAATCAAAAAGGAAATGGAGCCGTGATTGGTTAATGAAAAAAACAAGTGTTTTCTCATATAACTCTGTTGGATACATTGAGAGATGAGCCGAATGACTGGCGAAATTATTTGAGAATGGGAGAAGACACTTATATGGAATTATTAAATTTAGTTTCTCCATTAATAAGGAAACAAGACACAGTTATGAGAAAATCAATATCTCCACATGAAAAATTAACCGCTACCCTAAGATTCCTTGCAACCGGAAGAAGCTTAAAAGACATGGAATAATCAACAGCCATATCAAAACACTCTCTCTCAATAATAATCCCAGAAACGTGCGAGGCTATTTACCAAGTGCTCAAGAATTTCATACAGGTAAAGTAATAAACAGTTATAATGCATTTATTTTTCAGAAACATAATATTTTATTAGCTACACGTTCAAACTTGTCGTTACGATGCATAGAGATTTCAGCCTGCTGGCACCAACCACTCAATCCAATTCCAACTCCAATAAATCGCTACGATCTCCTGTTTACACGTAACGACAAATTGTAACAACCTTTTCATTACAATAAATCGCTACAATTTATCGTAGCGTGTAAACCGTGCTTTATACGGCAAGGCTAAACGACAACTCATAAACGGACGGTTGCCAGAGACGACTTGAAATAATAAAGCTACGTTCTTGTTAAATTACATATAAATAAGAAATAGTCTACGTCCATTTCAAACAGTGCCTTATTAATAAAAAAAAAAGAAAAAAAAAATATTATATATATATATATATATATATATATATATATATATATATATATATATATATATATATATATATATATATATATATATATATATATATATATATATAAACTTTCATCACCTGGTCGTTGTGTCCATTTTTACTCCTCTGCTCAGACACGGTATATGCGCTCACCGTCTTCACCCCCGAGACCCCGCATGACTCTTGAGCGTCTCATCCACTTTCACTCCTCTCCTCAGACAAGGTATACGTGCTCACCGTCTCGAGCCCCGAGACCTCGTATTCCTCTTGGGCGGCCGTCTAAATTAGGTCTTATATTCATACATAGCCCAGGTAACCACATGTCAGGGTTCTCCTCCAAACAAAGGCGATCCCAATAGTGGTAAACAGTGGCGATGCTCTCGGGAAAATCTTTAGTTTTTACATCGATAATTTGATACAGAAAGAATTTACAAAGGAAGAAAAACATGCCGAGGTGTGGCTGTGGGGTGTGTGGAAAGAGGGTGACGTATAGGAGTAAGGGAATCACTTGTGAGAGATGTAAAGAGTGGTTCCATGTGGAATGTACAGTGATGAGAGGTCTAAGAGAATCTCACATGAAAATGCTAAAGAACAAGAACCTTCTATTTGTATGCAATGTGTGCCTCAAAGCTGTGAAATTGGAATGGAAGAAGGCATCACTAAAGAAAATGGAGCTGTGAAGAAGTAGAGAAAGACCAGGAAGGAGAAAAAAAAAAAGAATCTGACACAAGTGGGAAGACCTGTGGCACTGAAACACTACAGACCATGGAAAAAACAACACTTTCTGATCATAGCTATGCTGAAAATGCAGAAAAAAACAAAAATATTGCGAATGAAAAGAAACAAAAAGTGGGAAAGAAGAGACCCATAGACACCAACCAACAGCCAAAAGAAGGAAAACAAAGTAGTGGAATTGCAAAGGCAAAAGAAGCAATCCCAGCAAGGATGACGGACCAGACCAGGAAGAAGGGAGCAGTGCCGAGGCCAACATTACCACTTGGATGGGGGTCGGTAAGCTGGCTTGGCGGAAAGTGGCACAAAGAGAACAATTACAGATGAAAGAAAGTGGAAAGCTGAAGAGAAGACTGTGGCTGTTTGGAGACAGTCTCTTGAGAGGGGTGGGAAGAGAGATACACTTCACCTCAAGAGGGTTCTACAAGATAATGGATGAAAGTATGCCAGGAGTAAACATCAGAAACATTAGGAATAAAATCGTGGAAAACTTAGCTGAGTTTTAACAGGATGACCTGGTGGTGTTACAAGGAGGAAATGATCTGGAAATAGGAGAGCAGAAAACACTACAACATCTGGAGAGCATAGTGAAACTGGTGAAAGTGAAAGTTAAGCAAAGCCCACTAGTAATGTGCATACCAATGAGGAGGAAAGAAGAGGGATCCAGATACGGGGAAGTGCAGAGAGCAGTAAACAGTATGTGCTTGGAAAGCTTAGAGAAGTGGGCGTGCGATGGACTGCTGCTAACATGAATATATGGACTGGAGACGCGTGTGGGCCTGGGTTGGTGTACACATGTCAGGCATCGGGAAAGTGTGGATGGCTTGGAATGTCGTGGAGTGTGGTCAACAAAAGGAATATATTCCAAAGAAGGCATAGTTAAAGGCAAGGAGAGAGGACAAGAATATACGGGTGGCCTTCCTAAATTCAAGTGGATGGAATCAAGAAAAAACGGAGAACCCTAGTGGAAGAAGGAAGAAATTTTAAATGAAGGGTTGAACCTGAAGGGTTGGACTACGAAAAGACGTGGAAAAATGCAGGGTGGTATCATCAGCGTAGGAGTGGATAAGACAAGAAGTTTGGTTTAGAAGATCATTAATGAATAATAAAAAGAGAGTGGGTGACAGGACAGAACCATGAGAAAAACACCACTGTTAATAAATTTAGGAGAAGAAAAAGTCACCGTCTACCAGAGCAGCAATAGAACGGTCAGAAAGGAAACTTGAAATGAAGTTACAGAGAGAAGGATAGAAGCCGTAGGAGGGTAGTTTAGAAATCTAAGCTTTGTGCCAGACTCTATCAAAAGCTTTTGATATGTCCAACGCAACAGCAAAGGTTTCACCAAAATCTCTAAAAGAGGATGACCAAGACTCAGTAAGGAAAGCCAGAAGATCACCAGTAGAGCGGCCTTGACGGAACCCATACTGGCGATCAGATAGAAGGTTGTGAAGTGATAGATGTTTAAGAATCTTCCTGTTCAGGATAGATTCAAAAACTTTAGATAGGCAGGAAATTAAAGCAATAGGACGGTAGTTTGAGGGATTAGAACGGTCACCCTTTTTAGGAACAGGCTGAATGTAGGGAAAGGAGAGGTAGATGTTCACAGAAAGAGCTGAAAGAGTTTGACTAGGCAAGATGCAAGCACGGAGGCACAGTTTCGGAGAACAATAGGAGGGACCCCATCAGGTCCATAAGCCGTCCGAGGGTTTAGGCCAGCAAATGCATGGAAAACATCATTGCGAAGAATTTTAATAGGTTGCATGAAGTAGTCAGAGGGTGGAGGAGAGGGAGGAACAAACCCAGAATCGTCCAAAGTAGAGTTTCTAGCAAAGGTCTGAGCGAAGAGTTCAGCTTTAGAAATAGATGTGATAGCAGTGGTGCCATCTGGTTGAAATAAAAGAGGGAAAGAAGAAGCAAAGTTATTGGAGATATTTTTGGCTAGATGCCAGAAGTCACGAGGGGAGCTAGACCTTGAAAGCTTGACACTTTCTGTTAATGAAGGAGTTTTTGGCTAGTTGGAGAACAGACTTGGCATGGTTCCGGGCAGAAATATAAAGTGCATGAGATTCTGGTGATGGAAGGCTTAAGTACCTTTTGTGGGCCACCTCTCTATCATGTATAGCACGAGAACAAGCTGTGTTAAACCAAGGTTTAGAAGGTTTAGGTCGAGAAAAAGAGTGAGGAATGTACGCCTCCATGCCGGACACTATCACCTCTGTTATGCACTCAGCACACAAAGACGACGGATCTCTGACACGGAAGCAGTAGTCATTCCAAGGAAAATCAGCAAAATACCTCCTCATGTCCCCCTAACTAGCAGAGGCAAAACGCCAGAGGCACCTTTGCTTAGGGGGGATCCTGAGGAGGGATTGGAACGATTGGACAAGATACAGATATGAGATTGTGATCGGAGGAGCCCAACAGAGAAGAAAGGGTGACAGCATAAGCAGGATTAGAGGTCAGAAAAAGGTCAAGAATGTTGGGCGTATCTCCAAGACGGTCGGGAATACGGGTAGGGTGTTGCACCAATTGCTCTAGGTCGTGGAGGGTAGCAAAGTTGAAGGCTAGTTCACCAGGATGGTCAGTGAAGGGAGAGGAAAGTCAAAGCTGGTGGTGAACATTGAAGTCTCCAAGAATGGAGATCTCTGCAAAAGGGAAGAGGGTCAGAATGTGCTTCACTTTGGAAGTTAAGTAGTCAAAGAATTGTAGTCAGAGGAGTTAGGTGAAAGGTATACAGCACAGATAAATTTAGTCTGAGAGTGACTCTGTAGTCGTAGCCAGATGGTGGAAAACTCGGAAGATTCAAGAGCGTGGGCACGAGAGCAGGTTAAGTCATTGTGCACATAAACACATCATCCAGCTTTGGATCGAAAATGAGTATAGAGAAAGTAGGAGGGAACAGAAAAGGGGCAGAAGTTAATGAAGAAAAAGTTCAGGGGGGTGTCAAGACATTTAGGATCGTGGACAGAAAGGCAGTCTGACCTAGGGACATTATGTCCCCCCCCCCCCAATTGGGGACTCCGAGGCTGGTGTAGGAGTCGCCATGATAATTTTAAAATTTTTGAGTGGAGGGTGTGTGTGTTATTAGGTGCTTGTAGTTTTGTGTGGAGGAAGAGAATTGTCTTTAGAGGGCAGGCTGTGACTGCCCCCTTGTGTTATGAGACACAAAGGGAAACGTTCAGTGAGGTCACAGTCGTGTTTAATGATAAGTTCACAGCACCCCCTGAATAGTGCTTTAGACCTCACTGGGAGTAATTATCGTTTCGGCAGGTGTCTACTGTCTCCTCCTGTAAATTGAAAAGATTGTGATTGTGAAAGAAAAGAGTAGAGTAACTGGAAAAGAATTGTATTTGGTATATTTAGATATAGAAAAAGCATACGACACTGTTAATAGAAGGAGACTACTCAGCCTGCTACACCACATAGGAATGGACAGAAAAAATAGTAAAAGTAATAGAAAACCTGTACGAAGACAATGAGGTGAAATTTAATCTAGGATCAGTAAGCACGGGATGATTAAAGAACAATCTGCGAGTAAGACAAGGGTGTGTTATGTCCCCCATACTCTTCAACATACATCTGGAGGAATTGATAACAAAAATTAGAGTGAGCGGCAGAGGAGTGGAAATTGGAGGCAGCAGACTAGGGTGCCTAGCATATGCCGATGATGATGTGCTCATGACAGACAGGAAGGAACATGTGGAGGAAGTACTGCAGGTAACAGCTCAGTTTGGAAAAGAATGGCAGTTAAGGTTCAGCTCACGAAAGTGCAAAGTACTTCAGATTAATGACGATCAGGACAATCAGTGGGTGATGGAAAATTGTGTACTGGAAGTAGTGGAAAGGTAGACGTACTTAGGAATGGAAGTTAGTAGTAAAGGCATTGGCGGTGAAAGACAAAGAAAAATCAAATGAAGGTAAGGCTAGGAGGGCAGCTGGAATGATACTGAACGGAGGAAGCAGGGTGATTAATAAATATGAGGTCAGGAGGAGTCTGTGGAAGGGGATGGCAGTCCCACACTGTTTATATGGTGCAGAGATGATAAGATTTGCAGAGAAAGACATACAAGAATTAGATAAGGTGCAGGACATGACAGGCCGGTGGGCTCTAGGGGCTAATAAATACACAGGTCTAGAAGCAGTAAGAAGGGACATGGGGTGGAGCACGTTCCGGGAGAGGATTGCAAAGGGAAAACTGTCATTTATCAAGAAAATAGAAGGACTGGATGATGACAGATTGTCCAAGAAAGTCATCACTGAAAACAGAACAGGATTCACTTAGAGAAGAAAGATAAAACAGATGGAAGAAAAAGGAGAACTTAGAAGAAGAGTGGGACAGACTGAATGGTAGAGACATAAGCAAAAGGATAGAAGCCAATGGACGGGAAAGGTGGTGAGTGGGAATGGAGAAGAAATCTACACTGAAGTGGTACAGCAGAAAACAGAAACCAGGAAGGATAGAGTGACATGTAGGGGACTGGAGAAGTAAATTACTGTTTAAGGCAAGGACAGGCAGAATTGTATAGCAGAAATGGGAATGAACAGGAACAGAGTTGTAGCTTATGTGTGGGAGTGAAGGAAACAGTAGAACATATGGTGGTAAAGTGCAATAGGTATGAAGAAGAGAGAAAGATTGTGGTAGCAGAAATTGCAAAAATTATTGGGAGGAGGAATGGAACAAGATTCTAGATGAAGAAGATGGTGGGATTACCAGTGTTAGGACTTTACAGTGAAAATAGTAAGGAAACTGAAAAAGTGGTGGTGTACAAAAAAGTTCCTACAGCAGTTTTGAAAAGAGACATGCTGAATGAACAAAAGTGATAAAAGATAAGAGATACAAGACAGAAGACGACGTAGTGACCTACAAAGCGATAACAAGCGAAAAAGGTCAAAAGAAGAAGAAGAAGAAGAAGAAGAAGAAGAAGAAGAATGTTTCCAAATTCAAGAATTGCAGCAAGAGCAAACTGTGACGACATCTCAGTCAAATTTTCAGAGATGTCAAACTCAAAACTCGAAACATTAGTTCCTGGTCTGCCATCTTGACTGGAGCAGTCTCTCTCCCTTTCCTATGTCATTGCTGCCCCTCAAGATATGCAAGTATATCAGTGCTTTTCTTGTGACACTCCTCTTTCCTTGGGAGTCGACATTGGTGCCTCTTGTAATCTCTTGAGTGTCCAGGCTTATTTCAAATTTAAGAACTTAACCCTCCCTTATAGCCTGCTGAGAATAATTTTTTTTAGTGTACAAGGTTCTTCCTTACCTGTCCTTGGTACAGTTGTTCTCCCCATGTCTCTTGCCAATAATTTACCACCATTTGAAGAAAAAAATTTTGTAACTTCTGATTTTATCCTCAACAACAATGATCTCTTTAGACTTGATTCACTTGTGCCTCATTGTAGTGATGTTGTTCCTCAACACCATGCTATTTCCCATCAGGATATTGTTATCTCTGCAATGTCACCACTCTTAGCTTCTAGATCTGTTCACATTTCAAAGCGTTCATGCCCCACAGAACAAGGTTTATCATTGCCTGATTTCACAGAGTCGAAAAGTTCAGTTTAGTAATTGCGAATACGCTGAAATATAAATTGATGCATGCATGAATTTTTTTTTTTTCTATGTAGGAGGGACGCTACCCAAGGGCAACAAAAAAAAAAAAAAAAAAAAAACCGCTGAGATGCCAGTCCCAGAAAAAGGTCCAAAGCGGTAGTCAAAAACTGAAGGGTGTCTTAAAACCTCCCTCTTTAAGGGATTCAAGTCATAGGAAGGTGGAAATACAGAAGCATGCAGGAAGTTCCAGAGTTTACCAGAGAAAGGGATGAATGATTGAGATTACTGGTTAACTCTTGCATTAGAGAGATGGACAGAATAGGGGTGAGAGAAAGAAGAAAGTCTTGTGCAGCGAGACCGCGGGAGGAGGGGAGGCATGCAGTTAGCAAGATCAGAAGAGCAGTTAGCACCAAAATAGGGGTAGAAGACAGTTAGAGATGCAACACTGCGGCGATGAGAGAGAGGCTAAAGACAGTTAGTTAGAGGAGAGGAGTTGATGAGACGAAAAGCTTTTGATTCCACCCTGTCTAAAAGAGCGGTATGAGTGGAATCCCCCAGATATGTGAAGTACAGTCCATACATGGGCAGATAAGGCCCTTGTACAGAGTTAGCAGCTGGGAGGGTGAGAAAAACTGGTGGAGACGTCTCAGAACACCTAATTTCATATAAGCTGTTTTAGCTAGAGATGAGATGTGAAGATTATAAGTAAAGGACAGACCGAGGATGTTCAGTGTAGAAGAGGGGGACAGTTGAGTGTCATTGAAGAAAAGGGGATAGTTGTCTGGAAGGTTGTTTCGAGTTGATAGATAGAGGAATCGAGTTTTTGAGGCACTGAACAATACCAAGTTTGCTCTGCCCCAATCAGGCGTTCTGTGGTTTCCCTGCGTGAAATGTTTACTGCCTGAAGTGTTGGACGTCTATGAAATGACATGGAAAAGTGCAGGATGGTATTATCAGCGTTTGAGTGGATAGGACAAGAAGTTTGGTTTAGAAGATCATTGATGAATAATAAGAAGAGAGTGGGTGACAGGACAGAATCCTGAAGAGCACCACTGTTAATAGATTTAGGAGAACAGTGACCATCTACCACAGCAGCAATAGAATGGTCAGAAAGCAAACTTGAAATGAAATTACATAGAGAAGGATATAAGACGTATGAGGGTAGTTTCGAAATCAAAGCTTTTTGCCAGACTCTATCAAAAGCTTTTGAAATATCCAAGGCAACAGCAAAAGTTTCACCAAAAGCTCTAAAAGAGGATGACCAAGACTCAGTAAGGAAAGCCAGATCACCAGTAGAGCGGCCTTGACGGAACCCATACTGGCGATCAGATAGAAGGTTGTGAAGTGATAGATGTTTAAGAATCTTCCTGTTGAGGATAGATTCAAAAACTTTAGATAGGCAGGAAATTAAAGCAATAGGACGGTAGTTTGAGGAATCAGAACGGCCACCATTTTTAGGAACAGGCTGAATGAAGGCAAATTTCCAGTAAGAAGGAAAGGTAGATGTTGACAGACAGAGCTCAAAGAGCTTCACTAGGCAAGGTGCAAGCACGGAGGCACAGTTTTGGAGGACAATAGGAGGGACCCCATCAGGTCCATAAGCCTTCCGAGGGTTTAGGCCAGCGAGGGCATGGAAAACATCATTGCGAAGAATTTTAATAGGTGGCATGAAGTAGTCAGAGGGTGGAGGAGAGGCAGGAGCAGGCCCTGAATCGTCCAAGGTAGTTTTTGCAAAGGTTTCAGCGAAGAGTTCAGCTTTAGAGATAGATGTGATAGCAGTGGTGCCATCTGGTTGAAATAAAGGAGGGAAAGAAGAAGAAGCAAAGTTATTGGAGATATTTTTGGCTAGATGCCAGAAGTCACGAGGGGAGTTAGATCCTGAAAGATTTTGACACTTTCTGTTAATGAGAGTTTTTGTCTAGTTGGAGAACAGACTCAGCATGGTTCCGGGCAGAAATATAAAGTGCATGAGATTCTGGTGATGGAAGGCCTAAGTACCTTTTGTGGGCCACCTCTCTATCATGTATATCACAAGAACAAGCTGTGTTAAACCAAGGTTTGGAAAGCTTAGGTCGAGAAAAAGAGTGAGCAATGTACGCCACCATGCCGGACACCATCACCTCTATTATGTGCTCAGCACACAAAGACGGGTCTCTGACACGGAAGCAGTAGTCATTGCAAGGAAAATCAGCAATACCTCCTCAGGTCCCCCCAACTAGCAGAGGCAAAACGCCAGAGGCATCTTCGCTTAAAGGGATCCTGAGGAGGGATTAGAGCGATAGGACAAGATACAGATATGAGATTGTGATCGGAGGAGCCCAACGGAGAAGAGAGGGTGACAGCATAAGCAGAAGGATTAGAGGTCAGGAAAAGGTCAAGAATGTTGGGTGTATCTCCAAGACAGGAAGGTGCAAAGAAGAAATGATTGAAAATGCAAAAGAAAAGTTGATTGCATGACACAAAGAAAAATTTATTTAATATATAACTGTTGATAATCCTTCGATATGTGCTTGCTAAGTTTTATGATTATTAAGCTGAAAAACGTGTTTCAGGAAAATTTGTGAAAAAAAATAATAAATAAATACTGAGTATTGATGTGAATACGAAATGTAAAATTTTGAGCTGTAAGGAGGTGAATAAGTCAGAGTAGTGATTATGGAATGGAGGAATGCAAAGATATTAGAGACATACCAGAGTAAGGATGTCGCAAATAATATGTGACAGAAAGCTGAAAATGTTAGAATACGTATATTAGTATAGTTCTGTCGTCAAAGAAGATGTTGAGGTTGCAATTGCTAGGAGTAGGGGGAACTGAGATGTTGCAGATAAATGCAGTACACGAATAGATGGCACACTGTATTGTGAATGATGTGGAAGAAGTATAACTATTAACGTGAAGCATACTTAAGTGTATCCTCGACAGTTCATTATGATATTGTATGAGAAAAGGAAGTATAATACAATGATTTCGTCGAAAGCTGGCAACTATACTAGTGAAAGAGTCTATGATAGATGTTATATTGCTTAGTAGCTAAGAATGAACAGACAATGATCAGTGGAGTAGAGTGAAGATAAGGTATGTTAGCACAAGGGACATGAAACACTGCTTAAAGATTAAATACAGATATCTAAAGAACTAATACCACTACACAGAGAAATGAGAGTTACAAAAGAACTTTAAGGTGAAACAAGGGAAACTAAATTCCTGAAGAACATTGGGGATAGCGATACAGAAAATAATTCACTGAAGATGGTCATGATAAGAAGAATAATTAGTCAGACGACAAAATGAACATATTTCAAAGCGTTATATTCACCTAGCAACATGTTATGATTAATCATGAGGAAGACTTCAGGTCTAAACAAAAGTACGTAGTTTATGGTGTTCCTTTATCAGATTGTTATCTTTGCCTTAGGGTGATTACTTCCCTGATATACGAGGACTGAGCGTGGCACCTGAATCCAAGATGATGATGAGTGGAAAATTTTCTGCCTTGTATATGAAGACGATATGAACCCATGATAAAAAGCAAGAAAAGTCACGGTATATTCCTTTATCAGATTGTTATCTTTGCCTTAGGGTGATTACTTCCCTGATATACGAGGACTGAGCGTGGCACCTGAATCCAAGATGATGATGAGTGGAAAATTTTCTGCCTTGTATATGAAGACGATATGAACCCATGATAAAAAGCAAGAAAAGTCACGGTATAGAGTTAAATAGAGTGTAAGTTCCTTGTAACAAAGAGCTAAGAACCACATTGTAACAGCGGCTTTTGAAATATATAATCTATCTATATAACCTAACTGACACTATCTATAGTGTCAGAGATAGAAAAGAAAATGACTCAGCTGAAGATAAGAAAAGAAAAAAACATTGCATGCAACGCAGAGTCAGATCAATTCGTGTCTAATTGCTTTAGTGTTGTATTTTCATAAAGCGAGGAAAGAAAAGGTTAATGTTGAATTTGCAATTAGTAAGTGCTATGCTTAAAATATTAACATTCGTTCATCTTGTACTAAAAAGTCAAAACTTACTACTTAAAGTGATTGAAAGAGTATAAATGAGATGAAAATATTTGTGTTTATGCATAATGAGAAGTCATTACTTATATGGGTAACGCTGATATTGTCCAGTTGGCTATTAAATTAATTGCAGCAGTTCATATTGATCTTATGATGCGATTAAAAACCATGATGAAAGTACATGTTTTGAAATTAGTGTTGTTCCCTCTATACATTATTTGAGCACAAAATTAGATGTTTATTCATCTAAGAGAGTAAAGATTGATGAGTTTACCCAAAGCTGATGTGAGTGACTGCATTACAAACTTGTGCTGCTACTTACAACTTTTAGAGCGATTCCCGCCGACACCTTCTGATGTCCGCAGGACGACCTCCCTTCTATTTTTCTTTATAAATATGTGTTTTCTGACTACATTAAACCTCTAGTCATATTGAGAATACTCAGAACTGATTTTTCTGGCTTATTATATAAATGTTGTGGAAAATATGATTGATTATTTACTTACTGGTCAAGATATTGAATGTTATATTTTGTTTTCTCCACAAAGGCTCTATTTTTCAACTCGGAAGTTATGAATTTTACTAATATATGCCTTCCGAGCAATTATGAATGGGTACCTTTGTCTCTACACAATGTAAAGATAACCTGCAGTTCCTGACTAAAGCATGAGCGTCCCGGGACCCGGATTGGTACGTCTGGCTGTGGACAGTGCTGGTTGTTGGGGTCACCTGCTGTTTGCGGGCGTGGGTGAGGGCCGCAACTATGGCTCCCCTGGTTGCGACAGCATGGAGCGGGCCTTCTAAACCCACACACTGCACCACATCCACAGATGAGGGAACATACAACCAGTCAAGTAACCAGTCGCGCGAGGGTGCGCGATCATAAGCATGTTATAATCCAAGGAACAGGAAGAAATTAAAAACATAAGAAGAAAGAAGAATGAAACAAGAATGAAGAAATGAGGAAAGAAATAAGAAGTAGAAAGAATAAATGAAGGATAAAGATGATAAACACGAAAGCAGGTACTAGGAAGTTATCACCACCCTGATAGATAAGAGACGAGACGTGACCACCGAGGAGAACAGCAAGATGCGGTGAGTCATAACAAGACAAACAGCCGGAGATTAGCAGCAGATTACAAGAAGAGATACCCAGGTGGCTATCACTAAACTAGTATAAGAGGGCAGCAGAGTTCACCGGAAGTGGATGACGTGGACAACACGGACAACCGGCATTCCATAGGAAACGCCGCTTCCTTTTTTCCTGAATAGAAGATGCGATTACCAAAGTTACTCAAGAATGAACCTCATTGAAAGCTGAGGGAAAATAAACTGTATGGTCGAAGTATGAGAAGATAAATATAGTTACTTCAAAATAGACCTTACGGAAAGTATAGAAAAATTAACCGTATGATCAGAGTAAGAGAAAATGGATATAGTTACTCGAAAATTAACCTTATTGAAAGTTATAGGAAAATAAATCGTATGATCGAAGCACTGGAAAATAAATCTTATAGCAACGGAAGCTTTGTTGGGGCAAAAGGTCGCTCTAACATCACGTGTACATTATGAGGTGTAGGACACGGGAATAGAGAGTAGACAGAGAGAAGCTAGACAGAGCTGTCAGACCAGAGAGCGTCAAGATGGGCAAGCCGCTTGTCACAATACCAGTAAGTAGAGCCAGACCGTTGTAATGCAGTCAGAGTAAAATATTGACAGAGAGGGATTAGGTAGGTGTAAAATGTGTTTCCTCATTAAATATTAGTTGCGAGGTTCGTCTAGAATGTGACTTATCATTAGTACTAAACATGTGAAGTGATTTGAATCGGATGTGTAATGCGAGGTGTTCGAGATATTTAATGGAATTTATTTGAAGAGAGATAAAACCATTTTCGTAATTTTCCGTTACTGTCGGAAGTCGTATATGATCGTCTGAGTGTAAATATATTTAAATGATACAAATTAAGTAAAAGTTATAAAAACTTAAACGCGTTCCCTTGAATCCACTAAAACTAGTCTTAGAGATTAGGGACTCAGCAAGATCGTGCAACATAGAAATACGACGCAATGATTGAGTTTTCTCTGTGATTTACATAGCATTGAGTACTGTGCCAAGAATAAATTTGATTACACGAGGCATGTACAATATTCACATTTCCGCCTTTGATTTGGAGATGACATCATGACCTGTGTTGTTAAGGAAATCCACAGATGAGCTTCAAGAGATGATTTTACAATTATACAGAAATACAAAAATAGGGCTAAGGATGAATATGAAGACAACAAAAGTGTTCAACACCTTTATACAAGACAAAAAAAAAAAAAAAATAGAATCGAGAATGAGTTCGCAGAATGTTTTAGGAATATACAATATTTATTTAAGAAGAAAAATTGTTTGAGCCCAGAACATAAAAAAAATTAAAAAAAAATAAATAAATAAATAAATAGAAGGAGTACCTTTGGGAAACTAAGCAATGTAATGAAGAGGAATATTCTCAATAAGAAAAAAAAAGTGTATAGGTAATCAGTGCATTGTACTCGCCCTAACATATGGGTAGGAGAGCTTGAAGCCTCATTAAAGCTTACTACTCTACAAAGAATAGATTATTTGTTGAACAGTTATGAAACTAAAGTATACTATAAGAAAAAAAAAATGATATGTGAGGTAGGCGTCTTAAAAATCACTTAAATGGGTAAACAATGGGAGTAGTTAGTGTCCATGGAGGAGTACTAGTTTACTAATACCAAGGTGACTCTGTATATCCAAGTATAGAGTCATTGGTAACATTACCATCCGTGGCTTGGCCACAAAATGTGACACAACAGACTAGAGTGGGTCTTGTGGAATTTTTCACTTAACAGGGACATGCAGAGAGATTAGATGGGGTGATATGATACCTACAGCTTTGGTTACTAAAGTGATTATCGGTAAGTATTATACTTAGTTGTATCAAATTAACATAATGATTATATCTATTATTTCTGCACCTAGAACTTAAATAGTGAAGCTAGTGGGCATGATAAGTCAAGAAAAATTAGTGCAGTTAATTGTAAACTTATGCGAGATACCATAGTGTTTCCCTCTGGCCGCTAGGGCTGGACGGGAACCGGTTCGGGAATCGTTTCCAACGGTTCCACTATGCCTTGCTTGGAATC
The DNA here is from genome assembly GCF_035594125.1 of Scylla paramamosain. Taxonomy (NCBI): domain Eukaryota; kingdom Metazoa; phylum Arthropoda; class Malacostraca; order Decapoda; family Portunidae; genus Scylla; species Scylla paramamosain. Next base: position 9,195,643 of record NC_087161.1, read on the forward strand.
GGTTCCGAGCCTTGGAGCCGGCTCCGCCTTAACGGTTCCTCGTGAGTACTGATGTCTGATGCTCATGAGTTACAAATCACAAACAGTTATGCAGTGTTTAAAATGTGTAATCATGAATATTATTCATAAGTTTTGCAAATGGTATCTACAAAGAACGAAATGGAGTGTAAAGGAAAGATACATGAAAAGCGTCCCTTCATCCAGTATTCAAAGAAATCGCATGAATGATATGAAAATATTTCGTTCAGGATGGCCAGTGGTATGCACCGATTTAGTGTTGCCATATTCGTAATAGTTTCTTAACACCAAATGGTAGATGTCCTTTGACGTCATGACAGGGTATAAAACTTAATAGTAGTGCGCGGCCGGCGACTTGCTCACAAGAGCTAAAAATGCTTAAGAGAGAGGGAATCCGTGATTACCATCCTTATGAATAAATAAAAACCTTATTTTTTTTCAGATACGCAAAATTACTTATTTGCACATTCTACTCCAATCCTTTCTCTCACATTATAAGGTAGTTTTTTTTTCTTTTTTTACAGGCACGTAAAACAATGGCATCCAAGCGAAATAGAACAGCTCCAGTGTGGACGTACTTTGAACAGACGTCGTCTGACGTCGTTGTATGCTTGGTGTGTAAAGATAAGCTGAAGTACAGTGGAAGTACATCGAACATGATGAAACACCTGCGCACCAGACATTTCACTGAATATTCAAGGAGGATGCAGATGGAAATTGTTGCCAAACATCCCAGACCACCCACATCTGCTCAACCAACACTGGTCAAGGCCATCACTAGGCCTCAGCCCTATAAGAGTGATTCGAATAAAAAGAACGCTTTGGTTGTCAGGATGATAGTGGAAGACTTACAACCACTATCTGCTGTTGAAGACAAGGGGGTTCAAGAGATTAGTAAATGGACTCAACCCAGATATGACTTGCCAAGCCGCAGAGAGATAAATAGGACTCTCTTACCTTCTATTTACAATAGAGAGGTAGACCGTCAAGAGCTGGAGAAAGCTAAACAGAAATATTATGGACATCCCAACAAACAAAAGCATTCATCACAGTAACAGCTCACAACATATCCCCAGAGTGGGTCCTCAAGTCTGCTTTGCTTGGTTAAGTCGTATGGTTAAGTCCCATGCAGCAGATAATATTGCAGAAGAGATAAGACTTCTCTACAATAAATGGAACATTTTAGATAAAATTCACTCATTTGTGACTGACAATGCTGCTAACATGACTGCAGCAATAAAAGAAATAAATGTTCACCATATCCAGTGTTTTGCACACACTTTGAATCTAATTGTTCAGGACTCCATTAAGAACACTGAGGATGTCCAGAAGCTAAAAGAAAAATAAAGACTATTGTAAGTTTTTTTTTTTTTTTCATCACAGCGTGAAGGCTTCTGACAAGCTCATGCAGGTGCAAGAGCAGCACAAGCAGCCTTAAAAAAAAGAAAACTTACTCAGGATGTACAAACTACGAGTACATGGAATTCTACATACTACAAGGTGGAACGATATTTAGAGCAACATAACCACGTGACATACACTCTCTGCTATCTAGGAAAAAAACTAATGTGTGTCTGTCTAACGAGGAGCTTGTAATAATCTCTGCCAGTATTCTAGATGAGTCCTAGAACTGCTACACACTTGTGGTAACCGTCTGAGCAGCGCGCTGGTGGCTCCAAGACTGGTACTCACAACGCACTCGACACTATTCCCCACGGAACCGATAACTTAGGCATTCACGGAATCGATTCCTTGGGCTGGCGGATCCGTCGGAACCGGTTCCGGAACCAGTTCCGGGCAGAAGCGTGTAGAGCGCGCGGGGCCGGTACCAGAGTCTTGG
>NC_087161.1:9202500-9210000 GCF_035594125.1 Scylla paramamosain
TTACTAACATCGCTACTAATTCCACTATCCAAGTCATTGATATATATTAGAAATAATAATGGCCCTAATACTGATCCCTGTGGCACCCCACTAATGACATGACCCCACTCGGATTTCGAGCCGTTTATTAGCACTCTCTGTCGCCTGTTACCAAGCCATGACCCTATCCAACCTAACACCTTCCCATCTATCCCGTGCGCCCTAACCTTTCTCAGGAGCCTTTGATGGGGCACCTTGTCGAATGCTTTACTAAAGTCCAGATATAAGATATCATAACTATCACCATTATCTACTGCCTCGTACACCTTACTGTAAAAACTTAACAAGTTTGTCAGGCAAGACTTCCCCTTCGTGAAGCCATGCTGTGACTGATTTATCAAGTTATGTTTGTCTAAATGTTCCCTAATGTTCCTGGCTATTATTGACTCTAACATTTTACCTACAACTGAAGTTAAGCTGACAGGTCTATAATTAGACGCTAAAGTTTTATCCCCTTTCTTAAAGATGGGTACTACATTAGCCTGCCTCCACATGTCTGGTACCTCACCCGACTCCAGTGATTTCCTAAAGACAGAAACTAACGGCTCACTAATAATCTTTTTACATTCCTTCAGTACTCTGGGATATATTTCATCAGGTCCTGGTGACTTGAACTTTTTTAGCCTATCTATCTCCTGCTCCACTATCTCCCTAGTTATGGAAATATCCGTCAGCTTCTCATACTCATCTGCTCTAAACACCTGTTCACTATCTAGCATATCCTGCATGTTTTCCTGAGTGAAGACAGTTAAAAAATAATCATTCAGAAGTTTACTAATCTCCTCCCCAGAACTAACCAGCTCCCCATCTGCTGCCTTTAATGGACCTACAGTATCCTTATTTTTCGTCCTGTATACCTGATAAAATCCCTTGGGGTCCGTCTTCGCCTGGCTGGCTACCTTTAATTCATAATTGTCCTTAGCTTTCCTCGTTAACTTCCTGACTGTTCTAACTAATTCATTATACTGTGTCCTTAAAACTTCCTCACCTGCCTTTAATCTCTTATATATACTTCTCTTACGCCCTATATAATGCTTTAACCTAGCAGTCATCCATTTAGGGTCATTTTTTTGTGATCTTATTGTTTTATACGGGATATTTGCTAATTGACCTGTATGAACTTTATCTACGAAATATTTATACAATTCATCTACATTTACTTCACCTAAACCCCTCATCTCGTTCCCTACCATCCTCTCCCCTCCCTCATCAACTCGCCTCGACCTTACCTCTCTCATTTCAGCATGACCTGACATTCCAACATACTCACACCTATCTCCCCCCTTCCTCTTTCCTCCTCCCTTCTGGAGCCTCACCTCACCTCCCTCATCCTGCCTTATCTCTCTGAACTCCGTCCCTGACCTGACCTCACCTTGCATCCTTTGCCAGTCCACTCCTTGGAGGTACCTTTTTAATTCTTCAAAATCTGCTCTCCTAAAGTCAGGTATTTTACTAGTGTTTTTATTTCTAACAGTTTCTTCCCATTCTAGATTGTACCTAATTTCCCTATGGTCACTGTTACCTAGCTGTCCTCCAACCTCTACCTGCGTGACTGCTTCCTCCCTGTTAGTAAGAATTAAATCTAGAATATTATTCCCCCTTGTGGGTTCTACGACTACCTGTTTTAAAAAATTATCCTGAATTACCTTAAGGAATTTCTCTGCTTCCTTGTTACCCACAATCAGACTCCAGTCGATATTCCTAAAATTAAAATCTCCTACCACACATACCTGACTGTACCTGCCTGCTCTATTTAATTCCTGCCACAGTGAGGTGTTAATTTCCTCCGTACTGGTCGGTGGTCTGTAAACTACCCCTAGTACTACTGACTGCGATCCTTCCTTAATATCTACCCATATCGACTCTGCTTTGTTATCTGTTTTAATTCTATTGTTCATACAGCACTGTAATGTGTCCCTAACGTATAACGCGACACCTCCTCCTCTCCTGTTTTCTCTATCTTTATAGAACATTGTATACCCATCTATCTTAACCTCTGGATTAAATACTTTTCCTGACATATCTAACCAAGTTTCAGTTAAAGCAATGATATCAAATTTCTCTACACTCGCTATTCCTCTAAGCAAGTCTATTTTATTCAGAATACTTCTACAATTTGTGTAGTAAACACTTAAGCTATTTCTCACCATCCCTAAGCTAGCTTCCTTTCTAGATTTAACTAATTTGCCCCTTGCCTTCTCCTCACTACCCCTTCTTCCCTCCCGACTAACGAAAAAAGTGTATCTTTCCTGTAATGTGGGGACCAGAACTGCACAGCATAGTCTAGATGAGGTCTGACCAGCGCCAGGTATAGCTTTAATATTACTTCCGGCCTTCTACTTTTAACACTCCTAAAAATTAATTCTAGTACCCTATTTGCCCTGTTTCAGGCCTCTATGCATTGTTTTCCTAGACGGAGTTCAGAGCTAACTATAACTCCTAAATCTTTCTCGTACACTGTACCTACCAGACTTTGGTTGTTTAATGTGTACCTACTGTGTGGGTTTCCTCTACCTACGGTAAGTACTTTGCATTTATTGATATTACATTGCATTTGCCATCTGTCCGTCCATTCATTCATTCTATCTAAATCTGCCTGCAAGGCGATGGCATCCGATTCTGACCTAATTAATCTACCTATCTTTGTGTCATCCGCAAATTTACTAACATCACTACGAAGTCATTGATATATATTAGAAATAACAATGGCCCTAATACTGATCCCTGTGGCACCCCAGTAATTACATGACCCCACTTGGATTTAGAGCCGTTTATTACAATTCTTTGTCGCCTGTCGCTAAGCCATGACCCTATCCAGCCTAACACCTTCCCATCTATCCCGTGTGCCCTAACCTTTCTCAGGAGCCTTTGATGGGGTACCTTGTCAAATGCTTTACTAAAGTCCAGATATAAGATATCATAACTATCACCATTATCTACTGCCTCGTACACTTTACTGTAAAAACTTAACAAGTTTGTCAGGCAAGACTTCCCCTTCGTGAAGCCATGCTGTGACTGATTTATCAGGTTATGTTTGTCTAAATGTTCCCTAATGTTCCTCGCTATTATTGACTCTAATATTTTACCTACAACTGAAGTTAAACTGACAGGTCTATAGTTAGACGCTAAAGTTTTATCTCCTTTCTTAAAGATGGGTACTATATTAGCCTGCCTCCACATTACTGGCACCTCACCTGATTCAAGTGATTTCCTAAAGACAGAAATTAACGGCTCACTAATAACCTCTTTGCATTCCTTAAGTACTCTGGGATATATTTCATCTGGTCCTGGTGTCTTGAACTTTTTAGCCTATCTATCTCCTGCTCCACTATCTCCCTAGTTATGGAAATATCTGTCAGCCTCTCATTCTCATCTGCTCTAAACATCTGTTCACTATCTGGCATATCCTGCATGTTTTCCTGGGAGAGGAAAAAAAGGAGAGCGCACCGGCAACGTCCGAAAAGCCCCGAACCAGACCATAGACTCTCTCTGCGAGGCGTCCGGGAGACTCCACGTGGAGCAGCGTAGTAAGGCTAATAATTGTAATACTTGTACATCGCTCGGCCACACAAATTAGCCATGGCCTCATGCCTAACAATGTGATACAGGGGACACTGGGTGATACGCAGGTCATAAGCCATAAAAAAAAAATAATAATAATAATAATAATAATAATAAATAAATAAATGAATGAATAAATAGATAAATAAATAATAATAATAATAATAATAATAATAATAATAATAATAATAATAATAATGATAATGATAATAATAATAATAATAATAATAATAATAAATGTATGTGCGGGTACTGTCTGAACAAAAAAACACTATAATAATAAAAACATTAAATATATGTATAAATGTGTAATTCGTGCTTATCTGTTTAAGACACAAGAAAGTAACAACGATGACATCAGAGAATGATATTCAGCCACTTGAAAGCTGAGCTGGTGACGCATTTTCGCGCAAAACACTACTGTGTCAAAGCTAATCACGGAGGCAGAAAAACATGTGAAGTAAGCACTAGCCAATCACGAGGGTCACATTAGCCGTGATGGCAGAATAGTGAATCACCGACCAGATAAACACTATGACATCATTGGGTGCCTCAAACAAAGAGGATATGGCGTGCTATGCCATATACAGTGGAAAAATTAACATTGCACTAGCAAAACAGTATAATAACATCCAAATCGTAACCCAAAGCCATAGACAGCTGGGAAAATGGCGGCGATATAAGCTGGCAAGGTACACAAAAGCAAGAGCAGGCGCCAGAGTAATGGTGACGATACTAGCTGGCAGGATACACAAAAGTGAAAAAGTGCAGCCAAGCTCAGAATCGTGTAACTTGACAGGAACACAGATTGACAAGGCAGGCAGAAGAAAATTTTTGACCTAAAGCCCAGGAGTAGCAGAAGGCACTGTAGAAGGAGACGTGGTGCGTGACGAGTGCAGGCGGCTGCGGCGTGATGAAACCGCGAGCAGGAAAGCTTCACAGCCAGGAGACACCACAGCTTGTGGCAAGATGCAGGAGGCAATGATGATGAGGCCAGAGGAGAAGGCAACACAGACACGGCTGTGTGGCGGAGGTAAGGCGATCTAATACGATGCCGGAGAAAACTCCAGAAACCACAAGGAGGCAGGTAGTAGCAACAAACTGAAGGCACAAGATAAAGGTCACTGCAGCTGGCAGAACAGGCAGCGGCACGTAGGCCAGGAGAGGTAGCGGGCAGGAGAAGCAGACACGGAACACAACCAGGAAGACAAGTTGGCTCACTATCCCACTGCTGCCACCATTTGTACTAGATGAGTTTAAAATGTTTATAGGTGGCCCATATAGTATTCTAAGTTGTGCGCCACCAAAGTATCAGATTTGATTGTCACCTCTGTTCTGAGTTGATAATTGTTACTTGCCCAGGCAACTGATGATGCTTGGTGTGTTGGTAGCGTGGAGGACCGTAGTGTGGCGGTGATTCTGGTAGCTTGGAGGTCGTGGGTAGTTGGTTGATATAGTTGATATGTGTGGAAGTAAAAGACACAATGATGAGAGTTTTTCTTGATTTAATAGTAGATAGTTTGTACACACTGGATTCGAGACGAAATTGTAACGTGATTATTGATTGTTCTTTCTCTCTCTGAAGTGATATGATTGATAACTGAGCAGCGTCTCTCAGGCTAACTGTGACTGAGCAGAACTGGGTGAGAGACCGAGACTGACTGCTCGTGATTGGGTGACTGACTGACTCTGACTCTGACAGGGACTGAACTGGAACTGAGAGTTTGCTACCATGTGGGCTGTATTTATCTGAGCTAAGTGGATTGCAGATAGTTATCCCTAAGGACTGGAAATGGGTGTGAAATTACCTTGAGGTAGTGAAGGAAGACGAACACAGATGTTATCCCTAAGGACTAGAAGTGGGTGTGAAATTTCCTTGAAAGGTAGAGAAAGGGGAAATAACCAGGAAGAAAGACAAACATATACGCAGGTATTATCCCTAAGGACTGGAAGTGGGTGTGAAATTCCCTTGAAAGGTGGAGAATGACCAGGAAGGAAGATGCAGCTGGCCATGGTACACGTGGGATAAATATATGAAGTAGTGAATATACATATTTATAATGGTAGTAATTGTTGAGACTGATACAGATGCCTTCTCCAACGAAAAATGCACCCTCACATTTGGATATAACAATAAGACAGTAGAATGGGAGCAATTAACAGATGATACATGACATCAGAGAGAGAGAGAGTACGGAACAAGAACCTTAAGACATGATAATATAATACATGTACAACACATATAAGTAAAGAGAAATATACGCATGTATACATAATATTGAATTGAAATTGAATTATTAAACCTTGGAATGGGAACGAATGTTCAGTGTGTAAGAAGGTGTGTGTGTGGTTAAGCTTGAGTCGCTTGAAGGATCTGTTAAATCAGAACTTAATGATATCTGATGTGCACACTCATCATTGAATCCCTTGTCCACATGCTTCAAATGATCGACATGGACGATCTGTTCCCCTAAGGTTTTGAGATCTAGAATTTTTACCTTGCGGCCATGGATAGATTTGATTACACAGTGTGGCCCAAAGAACAATGGATCTAATTTAGAGTTACGATCGTAAACTCTGGCGAAGACTATATCACCGACTTCAGTGGAAAAATCTGTCGCTCTACAATGTTGTTTCCGCAGCATCTCAGCTTGCGATGCAGTGAGGCGATCGTGAATGAGCTTATGAGTGAAGTGAAAATCGCGGAGATTACATTTGAGGTAGTCATCCATATTCTAGACAGGACGCTGTGCGCTGTGGAGAAATTCATATAGAAAACGCTTGTCCGTACCAAACAGCGCAAAATGTGGAGACTTGTTGATGGAGGAATAAATTGCTGAGTTGATAGAGCAGGTTATCTGAGGAAGCCATTCGTCCCAGGAGTGCTTTGCTTCTGTTATGTAACCCAGAACGTCAAGGATACGCTTATTACAACGCTTTACTTTGCTGTTTGAACTGGGTGAGTGAGGAACAATGTTACATTTCTTGATATGAATTTTTTTACAAATCTCCTGTAAGACAGAGTTATTGAATTCAGCGCCATTGTCAGATAAGATGACACGAGGAGAGGTATAAGAACAAATTATGTTGTCGATGATCACGCTACCAACACAAGTACCAGCTTTGTCCTTGAGAGAAACAAGAATGGTGAAACGAGTGAAACTATCCATACAAACGAGAAGATACTGATAACTGTTCTCTGTAAGTGGAAGTTTGAGCAGATCAACAGAGACTGAATCCCAAGGAGCGGAAGCGATGAGGTATGGAAGCGATGGACTGTCATTTGCGAGTGATGGACGGTGTGAAGCACACTGAGGATAGAGCGCACACTGCTAAATGATAACTTTCCTCATAGTCGGCCAGAAATATGATCGTTTTGCCTACGCGCGAGGCATCTGTCCCAACCTGGATGTCCTGTGTGGGGTGAGTCGTGAACGTGGTGAAGTATGATACTCACTAGCGACTGAGGTACCACGAGCTGAGATAAACGCTCATCAGAATCGTCAGTAGAGACATCAATCGACTTATATAAGAGATCGTCTTGCATGAAAAACGAATCAGCACTCACTTGCAACTTAGGAAGATTTGTCTCATCACCAGATTCGAGGTAATAAGCAATTATTAGAACAGAAGGCGTCTGAACGTTGATGTTTCCTTATTTCATCCATGGTTGACATGGTAGGATTTTCTGTCATGACGAAGATAGTAGCAATATTGCGTGATAGTGCATTTCCCACTGAGTTTGCCTTACCAGGAATTTATGAAATTGTATGATTAAATTCTTGAATCGTGAGATGCCAGCAAGCAAATTGACCTGTGAAGTTGTTGCCTTTGAAGGTCTCTGTGACAGCATAATGATTAGTGTGGACATGAATCTTATACCCTAGATAAGTTCACGGA